>NC_041397.2:167988979-168016479 GCF_900747795.2 Erpetoichthys calabaricus
TCAGACTTGTCAGGGTTCTCTCATTACTGTTCAGGATGAACGGTCATGTCTGATGCTTTTATAATAAGCAATTTGTAATTCTGAAGTACCTTATGGCTCCTTAACACTGAGATTTAATCCCAGTTCAGTCACTGTCTGAGTGGACTTTGCATGACCATGTATCTGTGCAAGCTTCTCCCAGGCAGCCCTGTGTTATTAAAACATTCCAAAAATGTGAAGGTTAACTGGCTACTCTAAACTGGCATTGTATGTGTCTTTATTTGTGTGTGTTTGTGTGCGAGACTGAGGTGGCCTGTGTTGGGTTGGAGCCTGGTCCAGTGTTGGCTCATGTCTTGTGTGCAATGCTACCAGGATAGGCTCTGACACCTGTGACCCAGGAATTGGAATAAGTAGGACTGAAAATGCATGGATTTGATAAAAAAAAAACTAATTTGGGGTGTTCAAAACAGATTAGATGATTTACTTCATGAGTTAGAAGTGTATAATAAACAAAAATAGCTGTGACAAATATTTGAAATTTTCAAATGAATGCTTCAATTTAAGCAAGTCTAAATATCGTTAATTGTGATACAAAGTTATAATTTTACCCCTCCTATAGAGGTCCATAGAGAGCTTGATGCCTAGTAAAGAATCAAAAATCGTATTCATAAACATTGAATTTGGATAAAATCTAAAGTGATACCCCCACATGCTTATGTTTGAAATTTGTCATTTTCAAACATCTGGCAATGGCTGTTAGAGCAACAGAACCACTGGTAAAGAACTAACTATCAAAAATATCATTTTCATGATCAGCAGCCTTGAAATAGCATAAATCTTCACTTGCCTATATTACTGATGCTCATTTTTACAATCTTTTGTGAAATGGAGTAACAGGGATTCTTGTATACCATTAAGGGTGAACTCCTGAGGTCAGCTAATGTGGTATGCACAACTTCAAGTCCTTCTGATTATTTGTGCTGAAGCAACCTTTTGTTTTACTCTTTATTGCAACAGTGTAATAACCTGCACAAAATACAACCCAAAATGGTCTACAGGGTGTGGAACGAGCCCCGGACACAGACAGACGGACACGTTCATGTCACCCAACACACGTTTATTTACACTATTTACAATTATCAAAAGTGCACAAACCCCAGTGCCACAGCACCAATCACCCCAATAGTCCAGGCCACAACCACAGTATGTCTTTCTTCAGACCGCCTCCTTCGGTCGTCCCTTTGTGGTCTGGAGGAGGCACAAGCCCTCCTCCTGTTTTCCTGGGCATCAAGGGCCAAAAACATTGGGAGCCCAAAAACGCACTACATCTTGCATAACTAGACATCAAGACAAATAAAAACGATATATCGTGTAATTTTGAGTCAGGAGGTGCTGGACAAAAAATTAAAAACTCAGAGTTCATAAGAAATTCTTAGACAATATAAGTAAAAATTATCATTCCAGTTTACTGAACTCTAACTGCAGTTAGAGGTTATATATAGTTATCCTTTTACTTTTGCAGAATGTGTACAATAAATGCACATTTGCTGCAAGTAGGCAAAATAATTATTTGCACTACATTTATGAAAAATACAATGAAGGAAATGAAAAAAATAAGTCAGAGGAAAATATGTGAAATTGAAGGTTGCATATACTGAACTTGTATGAGAATTCAGCAAGGCATTAATTTGGTTTCTTAATCTGCAGGCAGGGTGTGTAGCAGTCCAATTGACAAGAGTTTTCCTAACAGGGCAAATATGAAGCAATACTACCCTCTGCTGGCTATACATCCAAATCATCAATATAAAAGCAGGGCTCATTCAAGGTTTCACTTGCTGATATTATACCAGAATAAGTGCAATTTAGAAGTAAAAAAAACAGATGAATTAACTCAAAAACTAACTTTATAAAAATACATTTATCCATGTTATATGACCATGACAGAAACAAATTTGTCATCCGTTTATTATTTATGTTTTGCACATCTTGGAGACGTGTGAACTAATCTTAGACTAATTTACTTGTGTCTGAAAATGCTTTACACATAAAACACTTAATTAACTGCTTTGATCTTTAACAAGTGCTTTTCTCATCAATTTAATATGTTTTCATGTTCACTCTTTTCACTATTGTCTACCTAATATCCACTCTGTGGAGTTTGTTAAGGAATTAAATACACTTGTAATAAATTGCTATTCACATTTTGCTCTTTAAGTCCACAGTTACTCTGTGTGCCAACAAATTTCTGTTTGCATCTGTGTGATAATCATGCAACAAGTACAGTTTATTAAAAACTTCCTAGGGGAATGCTACTGAACAGCACATTAACTCACAGTAAATTGATTTTAGTAAAATGAATGTATGCAATAAAAACATTCACCATTATGTTTCCGTTTATGTTTTATAAGCTCACTTCACCATATGTTTACCTTCTAATGAGATCTTCCTTATACCAAATAAGGCCATTTGTCAGTCTCTAGAGAATATGTATTGGCTATAATTTTATACTCGGCCTATGATACATACTGTACATTTCTCATTTTGTTTGTAATATTTGTTTCTGTTCTTGTATCTGAAGAGCATTAAAGAAAAACAATCTTATTGCCTGGTCATTGTATTCCAATGATTACAGCTTCTTATTTCTTGAACCATTTACAAGTTTCTACTTTATTAACACGGCTTGGCTATTTGTACTAGATGTCTAACATTGCACATGCATTGTATTTATTTATATTCTAGCCATTCAAAAACCAGCAAACATTTTACAGTTAATTTTTCCTTAGTCTGACTTACTTCATTATTAAAATTGTGTGTAGCTGCATTATTCTGTGATCAAACTTTACTTATATTTTGCTTCAGAGATGTAAAGCACAAAATATCCAAATCACTGCACTCCAACTACTTATGGCTGTCTGGATAACAGGATGCAACTAGAGGTGGTCTGCTTGAGGAGAAAAAAAGGCCATGTTTGTTTTTATAAGGCTGCCAAAGAGAGGAACAGAGGAAAGTACCAAAAGAATTGTGAAAAATTTGTAGCATTCTCATTAACAGGACGTCAGATAATTGACACACTAACATCAAAACAAAACTCAAAAAGCTTAGTGAAAAATAATAAAGGGGCTTGATACCATAAGTTTAAATGCAAGATGAGAGCTGAGTTTTAATCCGGATTCTTGGATGCTGATTGAACAGTGCTACCATGTCTTATAACAGCTGCGTCATGGCATTACTCATAACACAACGTGATTCTTTTGCCTAACAACCGCCATGGCAACAGATAAACAAATAGAACAAAATGGTGCTAGTGGAAATTTAAAAATATTTTCACATGAAAAATGAAATAATACTAAACAAGACATAGAATACAGAATTAATATCTGATTCATGACAGAGCCCCCTACTAAGACAAAAGCTCCAAATGGTTTTGATAAGAATCATCAAGGAAACTCCCACAGGAGTCAATTCACATGAACATCGCAAGCAGTAATCTATGATCTATCCTCAAAACCAAACCCATATAAATGTACAAGATAATGTACACAATTGTCCCTTCATCGAGAATCAAGGATTTCTTGCAATTCATATTCTAAATTGTCATCAACTTGAACAGGATGGGGAGGAGCCTTGACTTGATAAAAAGGACTACTGAAAACTGGCTTAAACCTAGACACATGAAAAATTGGGTGGGTCCTGAAATGAGACTAGAGGGCCTGCTTATAAGAAACCAGATCAAAGTTTCTTAAAATGAAGTAAAGACCAATATATTATTGGCCTAGAACACTCAGGCAGATATCTCTTATTGGGAGCCACACCTTCTGCCCAACCTTAATGTTTGTGACCCCACTTACAATCAGATAACCTTGTGAAAAAGGCTCCAGCAATCAACAGGTTCTTCCATATGAGTGACCACTTCTTTTAAATGTCCCTAACATAATCAGTGAAATTGTGTATGGATGAGATTACAAAAGAAAACTTTAATCATCATAATTGAGAATCATAAAGGCATTCAAAATGTGACATACTAACAGAAATATTGACCAAAGTTTTTGGATTTAATTGAGATCTTTCTTTTAATTACGTTAATTAAATTAAATTAATTAAACTAGTGAAATTAGAAATTAAAATACAGTAATCCCTCCTCCATCGCGGGGGTTGCGTTCCAGAGCCACCCGCGAAATAAGAAAATCCGCGAAGTAGAAACCATATGTTTATACGGTTATTTTTATATTGTCATGCTTGGGTCACAGATTTGCGCAGAAACACAGGAGGTTGTAGAGAGACAGGAACGTTATTCAAACACTGCAAACAAACATTTGTCTCTTTTTCAAAAGTTTAAACTGTGCTCCATGACAAGACAGAGATGACAGTTCTGTCTCACAATTAAAAGAATGCATATATATCTTCCTCTTCAAAGGAGTGCGTGTCAGGAGCAGTGACTGTCACAGAGATAGAGAGAAAAGCAAACAAATCAATAGGGCTGTTTGGCTTAAGTATGCGAAGCACCGCGGCACAAAGCTGTTGAAGGCTCACACCCCCTCCGTCAGGAGCAGACAAAGAGAGAGAGAGAGAGAGATAGAGAGAGACAGAGTTTGTTTTTCAAGTACAAATCAATACGTGCCCTTCGAGCTTTTAAGTATGCGAAGCACCGTGCAGCATGTCGTTTCAGGAACCAGCTGCACAAAAGATAGCAACGTGAAGATAATCTTTCAGCATTTTTAGACGAGCATCCGTATCGTCTAGGTGTGCGAACAGCCCCCCTGCTCAATCCCCCTACGTCAGGATCAGAGAAAGTCAGCGCAAGAGAAAGAGAAAAGTAAGCTGGGTAGCTTCTCAGCTATCTGCCAATAGTGTCCCTTGTATGAAATCAACTGGGCAAACCAACTGAGGAAGCATGTACCAGAAATTAAAAGACCCGTTGTCCTCAGAAACCCATGAAGCAGCGAAAAATCCGCGATATATATTTAAATATGCTTACATATAAAATCCGCGATGGAGTGAAGCCGCGAAAGGCGAAGCGCGATATAGTGAGGGATCACTGTAGATCTATATGGATCTAAAAGGTGTCCTCTGTCATAAATAGCTAAAGTACAGTTAAGGTTTTACCCACACACAAAGACTTTATAAATGAAAATTTGCATTAGTTTAGGACAGGGGTAGGCAACGTCGGTCCTGTAGTGCCACAGTATGTGCAGGTTTTTGTTCCAACCCAGTTCCTTAACGAGAACTCAATTATTGCTGATGAAGCACATATTGCTTAAGTGACATTTTAATGCTTCATTTTAGTGGTCTCGCTTGTTAAGGTTCTCCAACCTTAATTGCTTATTTCAATCTTAAACTGCTGCATTCAGTGTTTTAATTGCTCCTTATTAGCAATAAGATGTAAAACAGGGGTAGGCAATGTCGGTCCTGGTGAGCCGCAGTGGCTACAGGTTTTCATTCAACCCAATTGCTTAATTAGAAACCAATCATTGCCAATCTCAGACCTTATTTAATTTTATGGCTTGTTAGTCTGTGCAATGTAAGGCTCTTATATCGTAGATTTTTTTCCTTTCCAAGGATATCATCCAAATGATTTGAAGCCTAAAACAGATCATTTTCAGTCTGTCACATTTTTCTATTAAGTGTTTTATTAAATCAAACCGTGCATGATGAACACACACAGATGTAATTGGAAAAAAGCTAGCTGGAGAACTGCTGGCTGCTTTGTCTTTTACATCTTATTGCTAATAAGGAGCAATTAAAACACTGAATGCAGCAGTTTAAGATTGAAATAAGCAATTAAGGTTGGAGAACCTTAACAAGCGAGACCACTAAAATGAAGCATTAAAATGTCACTTAAGCAATATGTGCTTCATCAGCAATAATTGAGTTCTCGTTAAGGAACTGGGTTAGAACAAAAACCTGCACATACTGTGGCACTCCAGGACCGACGTTGCCTACCCCTGGTTTAGGAAACCCCTGCAGTCCTCTGGTTCCCCTCAAAAATGCTCAATGGGGATTGAGCTCTTTGAACAAAACGTGCAGTAGCCTCTGCTACAAAACACTACTACTAAAAGCTTACTTTTGCAGTGAGCTGTTGTACCATGGCAGTAAGGTCACTTAGCTGCTTTGGTAGACCCTTCTGCAATTTTTGCAGCTGTTCAGTTTGGCAAAAATCTTCTTCATCTCAGGATCATTCGGATTTGTTCTGCCCTAAGTATTTTGTTCTGCCCAAAAAGCAAAAAACTGAGTTTAACTGCTGTAAAAAGCACAATTATAAAGGCAGATGATTGATATGCAAAAACCAAAACCGACTTTAGTCAAAAACAATGTGAAGGGTCAATATCAGAACTTCAAAAAGGCAAAATACAAACAAAATATGAGATGAGAGTTGTGAGACTCATCTAGATATTTGGAATGTCAACTGAACAGTACTACAATGTCTTATAATAGTAGTGTGTGTCATGAAACGCAATACAATGTGGGTCGTGTGCTTAGCAACTGCCATGGCAACAGATAAACAAATGGAACAACATGGGAACATCCATGGACATTTTGGAAATCAAAGTAATACTAATATTAAATAAACATTACATACCAAAACAAAATTGATACAATTGCTATCCTGGAGACAACAGCAGCTTCAGAAAGTCAAAATTCAAAGTCATCATCTTCATGGTGTTATTATCAGGAGTTACAAACGTGGCAAAAAGGGTGTGTGAGACTCCCAAAAGCAGGCTAGGGCCTTTGCTGACCTGCCCAGAAAAGGCTCACTCAAAGTCAGCCAGCCCCAACTCCAAGTAGCACATTGCGACCTGCACATACACAAATGGAGAAACTGGCTTTAAAAATTTAAAGTGCAATAAAAATCTCAAGAAGTATTAAAAATGCCTCACAAGGTTGAAAAACAATTAAATTCTGGCCTATAGAGACAAGACTAGCTACAAACCTGTATAAATGAAAAATGTTTATTAACAAAAGTAGAAAACTTATCAAAAAGTGCAAAAAGACGTATCCTAAAAGGCAATCTAAAGGTGAACTAGTCCTAATGTGTAATCTAATAAGCAGAATTCAAGAACACACACAAAGAATCCACAAAATCAGAAAAATTGACAGAAAAAACAATTACTTAATATTAGTTTCCATAAACTCAATGTACCACTGTTTCCATAACTCAATATGTAGCCAGGGGAAGGTCTCAGCAGCACTTACATGAGGGTGGAAATAATGACATGTAATATTGTGTTGCCAGCTCCCCTTATTTGAGGCCTGCTCTTGTTTAATGCCTGCAGGTAGTATTTGGGACCTGAATGAGTTAAAGTGAGCCTCTTCTGAGCAGGTTAGTCAATTTCCTGGTGTGCTTGGCTTATTTTGAAGTCCTCATACCCATTATGCATTTGTTAAAGCTCCATTTCATGATAAAAATATGCCAAGGAATAAACCCTGGCTGTAACACAGCATAAGGCTATAGACTTAAAATTACACCACATACAACATTTTGAAGGCATACAGTAGGTGTTATAGTCCATCCATCCATCCATCCATCCATTGTCCAACCCGCTGAATCCGAACACAGGGTCACGGGGGGTCTGCTGGAGCCAATCCCAGCCAACACAGGACACAAGGCAGGAACCAATCCCGGGCAGGGTGCCAACCCACCGCAGGACACACACAAACACACCAAGCACACACTAGGGCCAATTTAGAATCGCCAATCCACCTAACCTGCATGTCTTTGGACTGTGGAAGGAAACCGGAGCACCCGGAGGAAACCCACGCAGACACGGTGAGAACATGCAAACTCCACGCAGGGAGGACCCGGGATGCGAACCCAGGTCCCCAGATCTCCTAACTGCGAGGCAGCAGTGCTACCCACTGCGCCACCGTGCCGCCCCGTGTTATAGTCCTTTCTTAAATTAAACTTAGTATGGTTAATAAACATAACACATTTATGTTAGGCCAAAATTTTGTTTTTAATTACAAATTCAAACTGAAACACATTATGCATAAGTAAGATTGTACTACAAAAGGGAAAGCATCATGGAGCCAGAGTATGGTGATGTGATGAATGTTAATTAGCACATGCTAGCAAGAATTTTATTATACTCAGTACACGGGTCTATAATGGCCCTAAGAACCTATATAAGTGCTGTTACTGTGGCAGCTGTGACCTATCACACATCTTCATTGTTTTTTTCTGTTTGTTGTCTTTCCTTTTGTTTATTTCTTTCCATTTGCATCTGCATCCAGTGATATTGATAAGTGTACCTTAATATTTGTTAATTTGTTCAGTGTGGCTAATGGTCTGCTATTACCAATTTGTGTTACCCAGGTGCTTTGTTTTTTTAATTGTACTCAGATGGGCAGGGCCTCCGATTTACACAGGCATGTTGCAGTTTCATTTGAAAAGACGTTGTGTAATCACTGGAGCATTGAATTTCTTCAGTCTTCTTGGCTCCCCCTCTCCATTTAATGTTCTCAAAATGTGTATTAGTTAATGTTTATTTTAACATTATTATTTTATAGGAAGGTTCAACTTTCATTAAAAAGTTGATATCTTCTGTCTGCCTTTTGTTCATTGGACTAAATACATTTAGTAAGAAATGAAATGTTGTCCCTGACAGTAAACACAGTATTCCCAACCACCTGGTCAAAATTTTTAATATTTTGTTCTTCTTATTTGTTTCTGTTAACAGTATAGTCATGTGTGAAAGAAAATCCCTCATTAATGATTATTATGAGACTGTAATTTAAAAATGTGCAGGTATAGCTTAAAAGAAAGGGTACAATCAATTGTTAGTCAAAAGAAGATAATGTTCATTTACCAAATGGGTGTTTCGCAGTGATTGGTCATTGCCGAGATCCTTTGCAGGGATGGTTTGACTATGTTTACAGCAGAGGACAGAAAATGGCAATTATTCCAAACTTATCCTTAGAAGCAGGCCCCATACATTTAAGAATTAAATAACACCATCATCAGAAATGTTATTGGTAAGGATGGGAAAATGGGAGGAGTGGCTGGGACAGGTTCAGATATACTAGACCTTGACACATGGAACTGAACTCTTCTGCAACACAGAGAGCCAATCACTCATATAGGAAGTTGGGAAATACTAGAAATGAACAAGACAATGACTTAAATGCAAATTTTAATTGAAAAAAAGAATCCTTTGACTGTAATTTCAATATATGTGCTTTTGGTTAAAATCTGTTTAGAGTATTTGGGCCTATTTAGAAAAAATAAATGCAGTGCCTGAAAGGATACCACCTACTGACTCTGGGGTCCTATTAGGAAACTTCAACACTCACATGAAAATACCAAAGATACCTGGACGGGGATGACTGAGAAGACTGTTGTGTCTGATCTGAATGTGAGTGTTGACATGTTATCAGATTTTTGTCCTAAGAACAGATTGGCCATAACAAATGCACTGTTTGACCAAATGTTTGAGGACACCTGGCCATCACACTCACTTTAGATTGTTGGACATTCCATTCCACAACTATGAGCATTAACATGGGATTGCCTCCTCATTTGCTGCTATACTAGCCTCCACTCTTCTGGAAAGGCTTTTCACAAGATTTTGGAGTGTATCTGTGGGAACTGTGTCCATTCAGCCAAAAGATCATTTGTGAGATCAATATTACTAATGTTGAATGAGAACACCTGGTTTGCAATCATTGTTCCAATTCATAAAAAAGGTTTCCAACAGGGTTGAGGTCAGGGTTTTGTTCAGGTCATTTGAGTTTCTCCACACCAAACTCATCAAACCATGCCTTTGTGAACTGGGGCACTGTTGTGGTGGGACAGAAAATGACACAAAGTTGGAAGTGCACAATTGTCTAAAATGTCTTTGTTTGCTGCACTGCTAACAATACTCTTCACTGGAATGAAGGGACTTAACCCAAACCCTGAAAAACAGCCCAGACCATAATGCCTTCTCCACCAAACTTTACAGTCGGCTCTATGTGGACCAAAAGGTCACATTCTCCTTGCATCCGTCAGGCCCAGATTCATTCATCAGAATGTCAGATAGTGAAGTGTGATTAAATAGTACAGAGAACACGCTTCCACATGCATTATGCCACTCCAGCTAGCAAATGATATTGAGTGAGTGGTAGACACACGAGCAGAAGTAAAGGCACATGCTGATTGAGTCACCTTCAAAGACGGGACTTATAGAATGGGACAGGATGAGAGAAAGGTGCCTCAAAAATAATGACAGTCTGAGAAGCAAGCTTTACAGGAATGTGCATGCGAAAGGGAGCACTGGTTAAGTTCACACGCAAATACAGTAGAGAGGAAAAGATGTTGAAGTTACACGTAGGGCAAAGGATAGCAAATATTTTTTAACTATTCAATTAACCATCTCCGACAAGAGCTGTTGCTAGTTAATAACATTTTAACAAAAAATCCACATTGCATATTTTGACCATACAAATGGATAACGGAAATTTGGATGTTGCAACGTGAGCCACGTAAGAATTTTTTTTTCCATGCACTTTTTTCACATTGATTGAATCTTTAATGTGTAATTTCTTCAGGAAAGCATATGATTACATTTTTTTTCTTGGCCACCACTACAAACTACATGGGGTTAATAATATACAAAAAATAGATTTTGGGTGGAGTATTCCTTTCTTAGGGGAAGACTTGCCTAATATGGTTTGGTGTTTACCAAGTCCCAAATATTTATTGCAGTTCTAGTTCAGGCTGTGAAATATAGCATCTCACAAGGCAGCATGAGCTGTTTCAGATGACCTTAATGTTCAGATCTTTGTTGATGAAGCAGGAAAACACAATGCCCAAGGAACGGTCACAACGACATTGGGAGAATCGGGATGAACCTGGCATTCCAATTGTTCTGAACCTGTAAGACAGTAGGACTCATCACAATGCTACTATGACACCAACTTGTGTATAATTAAATATGATCTGAAGCAATACCTTTTATTTCTATAAAACTCCATTAAGTCTCCTCAATCAGCTTGTTAATACCTCCCCTTTGTTTAAGCAGTACTTAAAAGGTACATAATTGAGCTGAACATTCACAAGTACAATTAACTGTGTCCTGCAGAGCAGCAGCCAATTCATTGACATTTCCTCCTGTGGTGGTTTTGATGTAAATTGCCTGCTAAAGGCCTTTTACAGAAATGAAGTACTAAAAGCAAGTTAGTGAGTGAATGAACTCCTGTGTACAGAATTTCCAAAGAGCAGTGTGACTTAGCTGCAGTTCATTTTGAATCAGAACAGTGAACAGTACACATTCATCTAAAGCCATGCGTCCACCTCTGGTTAAGAGACTGGTTACACCGAAAACCAATGGCTTCTGTTTCTCACCCTTCTTTGTATAACAACACTTATGAAGGATCTGCAAAAAAACATGTACCCCATCAGAATTTTGAAAAGAGAACTTTCTCATATCTTCAAGTCAGTCTTATTGTTATATTAAAGTATGTAATTGAATACATTTACTTGAAGTGAGAAATATTGGCCACAATCTGGATATTTGGACAAGTTAGTTTGTTAAACAAATTGGACAGACCAAATGGCCTCCCAACATAAGTCAATTCTTATGCTTCTTATATAAATGATCCCAGGGCATTTTCTGATGACCAGCTCCACTGATCTGAGCCATTCCATAAAAACTTCCTCTTAATAACAAAAAGCAAGTCCCTTTGGCCAGCTTCACACTACATGACATTTCTTTTGATACTTAATTATGAAATCTTAAGATAATGACACAAGCTGAAAACAGTCACATCACATACCTGTTGCAATCACTTATGAAGTGTGACATCGTCCATGACCCCCAGTAACAGCACTTTTAAAAGCCCCTAAAAATCCACTGGTTTCATTTTCTTGTAGCAAACCACAAGTCACAGTGGTGGGTTTGTGTGTGCAAGAAATAACAGACAATTAACACTCAAAATTTATGGCCACGATATTCCCTGAGGGCAGTGGCCTCTCTCAGCTGGATAATGCTCCCAGCCATTCTCCAAAAAGGGTTTAGGAATGATTTGAGGAAAAAGACAAAGAGTTGAACGTGTTGACTTGGCCACCAAATTCCTCAGATCTCAATCCGATTGAATATTTGTGGGATGTGCTGGAAAAACAAGTCCAGTCCATGGAGGAGCCAACTAACACTTTACAGGACTTGAAAGAACTCAACTGCAAGTGCACTATGTATACATGTGAAGAAAAATGGTAAGAAAGCCAAGTGCAACTGTAAGAGAGGCTCAAAAAACACCAGAGGCAGCAGAAATGGTCATTGTTAGTTTTGTGCAGTGATCTTCTTGGTAATGTGCTGTATTTCACATTGATTAGCTGCTACAATGAGATAACCTACTGGTACTTCGATAGAGCAATGTAAGATCTTAAGCATAACAAAAGAACATGAGGGAATCGTGTAATCAGTCATCCCTGGCGAATCCTAGTCATATAATTTGATATCACCAAATTCACATTGATTATCAAGTAATTTCAGAAAGGCCTACCTAATGAAACTCACAAAACCTTATACTCTTATCATTACTAGGTATGTCAGAAGAACCGATAATTTGAGTGCCAAATACAAATATTCCAAAAACATAACATAGTTTTGAAAGTTGCAATACAGTATACTCATGTGAAACTGAAAGTAGACAAATTACTCTGGAATGCTCAATGTGAGAAAAAAAAGGTGAGTTAACAGCTATGTATGAAAATGACACACAGTAGTGAGGACACAGTGCCACATGAACATGTACATCGATCAGCCAAAACATTAAAAACACTGACAGGTGAAGTGAATAACATTAGTTATCTCATTACAATGACACCTGTCAAGGGGTGGGATATAATAGGCAGCAAGTGGACAGTCAGTTCTTGAAGGTGATGTGTTAGAAGTAGGAAAAATGTGCAATTGTAAGAATCTGTGCAACTTTGACAGGAACCAAACTATGATGGCTAGATGACTGGTTCAAAGCATCTACAAAATGGAAGGTGTTGTGGGGTGCTCCCGGTATGCAGTGGTTAGTACCTACCAAAAGTGGTCCATGGAAAGACAAGCAGTAAACCGGCAACAGGGGTTCATGGGCACCCAAGGCTTATCGATGCTTGTGGGGAGCAAAGGCTAGCCTGTCTGATCCAGTCCCACAAAACAGCTACTTTAGCACAAATTGCTGAGTAACCTTATGCTGGAAATGAGGAAGAGACTTCAGAACAGAGTGTATGATAGCTTGCTGTGTATGGAACTGCATAGTCACAGACTAGTCAGAGTGCCCAGCCCTGTGCACTGCTCTGATGAATCACATTTTCTTTTAAATCACGAGGATGGCTGGATGCATGTGTGTCATTTACCTGGGGAAGAGATGTCAACTGGATGCACTATAGGGACAAGGCAAGCTGGCAGATGCAGTTTGATGTTCTAAGCAATATTCTGCTGGGAAACATTGGGTCCTGGCATTCATGTGGATATTACGTTGACATAGATAGGAAAGACAGATAGACAGATACTTTATTAATCCCAAGGGGAAATTCACAATGTAGCTTTGTACATTGACATGTACCAGCAGGATAATGCACCTAGAGACTCTACAAAAGTTGTTTAGGAATAGTTTGAGCAACAACACAAAAAGCTCAAGGTGTTGATTTGGCTTCCAAATTCCCCAGATCTCAATTCGATTGAAAATCTGTGCAATGTGCTGGAAAAACAAGTCCAATCCATGGAGACCCCACCTCAAAACTTACAGGACTTAAAAGGTCTGTTGCTAACAGCTTGGTGCCAGACAAAACAGGACACTTTGGAGGTCTTGTGGAGTCCTGTTTTGGCAGCACGAGTGGGACCTACAGAATATTAAACAGGTGATTTTAATGTTGTGACAGATCAGTGTATATTACAAAAAGAAAAATGGCATAATTTATATCTGGAAAGGCTTTGTGTTCAAGGCAGGAGAATTTCAGTGCACAATTGTAGGAATAATGCTTATTATTTTAAAAAAGCAAACAAAAACACAAAGACTTTGGTTATTGACACTGTATCTTGTATTGGAGTTAGTTCAGAAAATTGATTCTCTGTGCTTTGAGAGTGCAATGATGTGATCAGATGTGAGTTGCAATAACAACAATAAAAATAATAATAATAATAATAATAATACAGCTATTATTTAACTTGTCACAGATTTCTAGGAGGAGATGCAATGATGGTGAGATTAATTGCTTTTTAATATTGACTTGCACAATAATGTAACAGAGGTTTCTTATTCATTCTTTGATTGTAATGAGCACATCTACACAGGTCTATCCAAGCATCCTTCCATTTTCTAACAAGTGCACAAAGTGCAGGGTTTAGGGGAAACCTTGTATGCATCCACAATTGTGCATATAGGACTGCAGGTTATGGGGTGGACTGCACACTAGCAATGCTAACAACAGTTGTAGCAAGTAAAAATCGACAAACAAAGTTGCTACTGTATATGGCTTCTCTACAGTGTCAATTAAATGAGGTGCTCCATTTGTTAGTATAAAAAAAATTAATTTAGTGTTTTGGCGCTTCAAAGCACAAAGCATGTCTCCCAATTAATACACCATGCACTGTGTTAAAAGAAACCCATAATTATCAAGATATACAGTAAGCAGGGTGAACAAAACAGCATAATTCATGCTAAATGTGTGTCATTCATTTGATTTTTTTTGAAGGAAAACTAATGTTCATGAGTATAACCCCCTAAAATGTGATGAACATAGTGAAAGCACAGTCATATTTAAATGGTTGAGATTAATGATTCCCGGTAATATAAGCTCAGTTAATTTTGTATCTCTGGATTTGTACACAAGCTAAGCAATAACAAAGTTTAATCAATCACAAAAGATTCTTTGAAAACAGCAAAATAAGGACTATTTTACAAGAATTTGGAAATAATGAATTAGGTAAAACTTACAAGATTGATTTTACACTTAAAGTATTAGATTGTAGAAATGTAACAAAGGGGAGTTGTGGAGGAGATTTAGACAGTTAAAACTTTGTGACATTTGACATTTCAATCAAATTCACTCCATTAAATATTACTTTTTAGTAGATTTTAACAAGCTAATGATGAAAATTCCTTATACGAGAAAAAAATGTTACAAACCTAACAATGATTCTCTAAAAAACAGTTTTAAAGAGTTCACTTAAATTAAAATATTCTGAATTATCTTGGAAATAACTGATTCAACAGTACAGATATAATAAATGTTTTAACTTGTATGCTTAGTATCAATTTTAAGCAGTATTCTTCAGTTGCTGGACAGAAAGTACCAGAGACTAAATTTAGAATGTGCACATGGCAAGATAAATCAGATAGTGCATGATAATATCACTCTTTATAAACCCTGTACTGAAATCCCCCCCCCCCCCCCCCCCCCAATATAATAACACCACTCCTCCAATGATGTTACACTGGAAGAATCCCTATGACTACCACTCATTAAAATTCAACATTGTATTTTGATATTAATGAATGCCAATACTAGCTTGCTTAAAAGATAATTGGGTAATGACTTGATGGATATACCAGTATTTTTAAGCCATTGTTACTGTTAGTATTTATAAATTTCATATTTTATTACAGGAAAAAATCATAATATTGTTTACTTGAATAATAGAGGTTTCTTTTTTTTGCCATAGCATGGAGAACTGAAAAATGTAATTGGTATTGGTACTTAATACAAAAATTCTGGTATTGTGACATGCCTAGTCATTACAGTCGCATTCCCACTGCAAAGATTTTAGAGTTCTAACACGAACGGAGATAAAATCATTGACCATAAAAATATAATGCACACATTTAGAGACTGCTATAAATCCTTATATTCTACTGAGTGTAAAGAAGACAACACATAATCTAATGCATTTCTGGATGCATTACAGATACCACAAATAGATACTCTTAGTTTAGAGGAATTGGATAAACCTCTGGTGATATCAGAATTACTAGATGCTATAAAGTCACTTCAGAGTAAGAAAGCAGCTGGCCCTGATGGCTACCATGTCAAATTTTATAAGAAATTCTCCACTCAGCTAGCTCCCCTCTTATTAGCAACATTTACATAAGCTAGAGACAATCAAATTCTACCTCAAACTTTTCGCTAAGTATTAATCACCATCTTTCCTAAAGAAAATAAGGACTTATTACAATGTGCATCATACAGACCAACTTCTAAATAATGATGTTAAGATACTCTCCAAAGTCCTAGCTAGAAGGATGGAGAAAGAGCTGCCTTCGGTAGTATCACAAGATCAAACTGGATTTATTAAAGGCCGACACTTAGCTTCCGATCTCCGACACCTGTTTAATGTAATATATTCACCAGCAAAGTCAAACACCCCAGAGATGATATTATCACTGGATGCAGAAAAAGCATTTGATATGATTGAATGGAACTACCTTTTCATTACATTAGAGAAAATTTGGGTTTGGCCCGAACATTTGTGCATGGATCAAACTACTGTATACCAATCTAGAAGCTTCCGTTTGTATTAACAACATTTGTTCAGACTACTTTAAACTAGAACGTGGTACCAGACAAGGATGGCCCTTGTCACCACTGCTATTTGCAATCGCCATTGAACCACTGGCAGTTCACTTTCGAAATGCTTATCAGATAAAGGGGATTATCAGAGAAGGAATTGAACAGAAAATTTCTCTATATGTAGATGATATGGTACTGTATATATCAGACCCACAAAATACTGTGCCTGCAGTCTTAACAGCACTTAAAGAATTTCAAAAGATCTCTGGTCTCAGAATTAATTTGAATAAAAGTGTCCTCTTTCCAGTGAATTCTCAAGCATACAATATTAGATTGGACACCTTTCCTTTTATCATTGCAGATCAGTTTAAATACCTAGGGATAAACATCACAAGTAAACATAAAGCTGTTTTATCAACAAAATTTCGCTGTCTGTATGGAAAAAATTAAGCCAACCCTTCATCTCACTCTAGCTGGAAGAATTAACATTGTTAAGATGAATATCCTTCCTAAGCTTCTCTTTTTATTTCAAAACATTCCAATATACATCAATAAATCATTTTTTAAGCAATTAGATTCAACCATAACCTCATTTATTTGGAACTTAAAACATCCACGTATTCAAAGAGCAACCCTAAAAAGAAGAAGGTGGCATGGTTCTACCCAACTTTCAGTTTTATTACTGGGCAGCAAACATACAAACTATAAAAACCTGGACACAAATAGATGAACATATACAGGCTTGGTGCACAACAGAAATAAAATCCTGCAGTACTTCTTTATATTCCCTGCTTTGTGTCCCAATAAATGCAAGTTATCGCTGACCCAATTGTGCTTCACTCACTCAGAATATGGAACCAATTTAGAAAGCATTTTAAGATGGAGAATCTTTTATCTGTGGCACCTCTGCATGAGAATCACTTTTTTCAACCCTTACAAACATATGCAGTTTTTATTATCTGGAAAACAGTTAGGATTAAATTACTTAGAGATCTTTATATAGACAACATCTTTGCATCCTATGAACAATTACATTCCAAATTTAACTTTCCAGCAACACATTTCTTTCACTATCTTCAAATTAGAAACTTTGTTTTTCCTCATTTACCACCTTCCTCTATGCTGGAAAAAATATTGCTCAGTTTCGAGGACTCAGGCAGCATTTATGCAATATATAAAATTATTTTATAGTCCCTCCCTTTCAAAGATCCAAGAGGACAATGGGAAAAGGATCTCTCACTCAACATATCAGAAAAGTAGTGAAAGGTAGCAATGCAGAGAATTCGCTCGTGCTCCATATTCGCAAAGCATACAATTATTCAACTCAAAATTATGTATCGAGCACATCTGTCTCATTTAAAAAAGTCCAAAATGTTTCCAGGGCAAGATCCAACCTGTGAACGCTGCAGTCTCCAGCCTCTAAGTTCTTAAAACAAGAAACAGTTTGTTTTTTCCACAAATAAAATATGTAGACAAACAAACCAAGAAAAACACACTTCCTGGCATTTAAATATCATTAATGGCACTGATGTCCTTTTTCCTGTGACTTACTTATAAGCCTAATTAGAGTAGTCCTCTTAGAGTTGTGTGCTAAATTGAAGGCTATATTACTGAAACCATCGTTTAGAAATCACACGATCCTGTTCCGTTATACTGTAGGTTTAGAAAAACTGAGTTTAGAAAAGGGATGGATAGATGCATTATTGACCAATGCATTATTGAAATGCACAATGAAAACGGATTTCCTGTTCACTTCATTGTCCTGCTGCCTGGTGTCTGCATAGGACTGTCCATAACATTAAACCAATTTTCTTGCCATGTTTGTGTTTGATAAATCCCAATTTTTTACGTAAGAAATTGCTGCTGTGATGATTAGGATGTGCACTCACTCCCTCTTTGCTAGTTGAGGTTCTCGGTGTGCTGACTGTTACATTGTCCAGAGTGTGTAAAGTGGAAAATGTGTGCAGTGACTTCCTAAAAAATGTGTGAAGGGTTTATATATGTACTCACAAGCTTCCTTAAGAACTCAAGGGTAAATATTATTTGGTCCTAGTGATTTGTTAATTTAAAGCCTTTTTAACCTGGGCAGTACTTCTCACTCTACAATTTCTAAGTCGCTCAGAACCTCCTTTGTAGTTTCATTTACTACTGGGTGGTTATCCACTTCCTCATTTGTGAAGACCTCAGAAAAATGCAAGTTTAGAGCGTCCGCTATTTCACTGTCTGTATCTTCTAATTTCCCTTTAATATTCCTGATGCACCTCACCTCCTACTTGACTGTTCTTTTACTAGTAATATACTGAAAGAATCTCTTTGGGTCATCATTAATTTTATCTGCTATATTCCTCTCCAACTTTCTTTTAGCCTCCCTAATATCAGTACACAGTACTGGTGTACAGGCCAGCCATGATATCTAGCAACTTTGGGGGGATCCTGCAAAGTCTCAGGATGTCCCACAGTGCAGCTCGATCAACTGAGTCAAACACATTACAAAAATCAACAAAGGCTGTACGAAACTCTGCTGATATTCGCATTAGCACTCTATGAGAACCTTTAGTGCTGGGATGTGGTCGATGATAGACTTCTTAGGCATAAAATTGCTCCTGTCGTTGGTAGGTGAGCAAGTGATAACGGATCCTATTGAAGATAACCCTAGCAAGGACCTTAACCAGCACTAACAGCAGTGTTATTGCCCTGAAGTTGCCACAATCCAGGTGAAACCCCTTACTTTTCCAGATAGGGGCACTCAAGCCACTGTAAAAACGTCACGCAGCTCCAAAATGGCAGGCAGGACTCCTTTCTGTGGTAGTAGTTCTGCTGCAGCCAACCAATAGCAGGCTATTTATATGAATCAAGTGCCTGTTAAATCCTGGTTAAATCCAGTTTGCATTTTTCTCTCAAGACAGTAATAGACATCTTTGTCTGAAATCTTCCATTTCCATCTTAACTGCAATTGTTTTCATTGTGCCAAAAAAAAAACTTTCTTGAGAAAGTTTTCATTTTGGCCATTTTTTAACCCAGAAGTGAGAAGTGAAGAGAATAACAGGTTTCACTGGTGCTAATGCAGTTAGATAGGTTTCTCTAATAAACATTAGCATTCACTCATAACTAATTAAAGATAAGCTGAGGGATGTTAGCATTAGGAGACTGAAGGAATTGCTGCTGAAAATGAGGCTTTACAGCTATATGTGAACAATAAATTAAAACTCAGTCCTTTCAGGAACTAATAGCCATTTGTCACGCACGTGCGCTTAGGGAGCCGCGGAAGGACCCAAACTGTTACGTGAAACCGCAGGCCAGAAGGGAATGGCGGAACACTAATCTCTCTCTTTGTTTTCGGCAGAAAGAAAGAAACACCACCGCCATGAAGTCGTCTCCAGTAACAAACCACGCATTATCACTTCCGCATTCTCTCTGTCGACCCCTGATGACGTCAGCATTCCAGCATCCATTTTGGTACCTTCCCAGCAGCCTTCACTTTCATTTCCAGTCCCCCTCCATAAAGATTCCCCCAGTCCACCATCTTGTTGTCTGATACATATTGTTATGAACAATTTTTCTGACCTGGATTTATTGTTTACAGTATACGGGGCAGGAAAACCCCAACCCTTTATGCTTGTTGTGTCTTCTTTTTACAGTGGCGTAGTCGGCAGGATACAAAGTCCGAGAAAAATTGTCTGAAGGACAGGACCTGAACGCTGTCCTCACTGAAATGGCGACACAGCTCCAGAATCTGCAACACGAGGTGGCCACTACAAAGTGCAAGCTGGAAGAGACCAAAGCACGGCTCGCGACTGCAGAATCGGTAAGACTGGAGCCCGCCCGACCTCCGCCTCCCCCAATTGTACCGTTGTCGGAGACGGACGACATTGAGTCCTACCTGGGTATCTTTGAGAGGACCGCCACCCGGAACCAGTGGCAGTGGACGGAGTGGGCGTTCATCCTTGCGCCCTACCTGAAGGGTGCCGCGCAGCGGGCCTATTATGATCTCCCCGAGGAGGAAGCCGTGAATTATGACCTCCTCAAACCGGAGATCTTAAGTCGCTAAGGCATCACGTCGGACCAGCACGCGAGTGAGTGGCGAAATTGGCAATTCGACCCTGACTGCCCTGCTCGAGCCCAAGCTTTCGATTTCTGGGGCAAAATGGGCCGCTGGCTACGGCCAGAGGGACCCCAGGCACACTGTGTTGTAGAACAGGTGGCGTGTGAGGGTTTAGTGAATGCCATGCCTAGCTATCTCGCCCAGCAGGTCCGGCGACATCCCTTTAAAGATATGAAAGGCCTCCTAGAGGTCTTGGAGTGTCAGATCGCGGTGCACCGAACCAGGGGGGGTCAGAAAGGCCGGCTCGCGGTGCGCAACAGGGACGTGCCATTGTCCCCGAGCCCTCTCGCCGTGCTGCGGAAGCTCCGGTAAAGCCCTGAGATAAGCCAGGCCCAGCGCGCTGTTTCAAGTGTGGTAAGGCCGGCTACCTTCTTCCCTCCTGCCCATTGAATGTCGAGCCGATGGACTGCAGCTGGGCCGCTCCTGAGAGGTACTGTGCTCTGTCCAATCCCTTGGCAGTTCCGAATACGGGAGTGGTGTTAATAAATGAATATGCTGTGCTTGCCTTGTTTGATACCGGGAGCAATATAACCATTGTTGCTCGCCGTTATATACTACCGCGACAATGGCTAAATCAACATGTAAAAGTCAAGTGTGTACATGGGGAGACCAGATCATATAGGTCCGTTATATTTGATGGAAGGGGGACTTAAACTGAGTATCAGTGGCAGTGCTACCCGAACCCCCCTTCCCGGTGATTTTGGGACACGACTGGTCGAAAAACAAAAGCGGTAGTATAAAAACCACTCCTGTTGCCAAGTTGGGTCTTGTTATGGGTGGACGGGGCACATATCAATATTAATTAGACCTACACTTTTTCTTTTCAAATATTTTTAAACATATGTTGTATGAAAGACCCAGATGTAAATTTGGTCAAAGTTTGCTGGGCATCTGTTAGCTTGCTTTGCATCTCATTATTACTTGGCTGCTGTTGAAGGAAAGTGTTTTGAGACTTAAACAGCAAGTCATTTATAATTAAGACCAAAGAAGGATCATCAATTAGCAGCAGTAATTGTTTACTAATTAAGAAAATGGCTGGAATGAAAACCCGCAGCCACTGTGGCTCACCAGGATCTCTGAGGTACACAAAAAACTACTATAGTGGCAGTGACTTAATTATGGTAAGGTGCTGGCTGAAAAAAATAAAATGAGATGGCATTTAGCATGTCAACAGATATTATTTGCGGCAGAACTAAGTTTTTGCATGAGTAATCTGTAAAATGTAGCAAAATACTTGTGAATTAATATGAAAGTACAGCTCATAATATAGTTTGAAATTAATATCAGTAATAAATCAAAATATCTACCTGGAGAAGATGCATGAAATGACTAATCCTTCTTTTGCATAAAGGACATTTTTCCAGTAGATGGCACCAGGGGGTCATAACTTATTTTTGTAGCATTAAGCTCAGAGTAGGAACCAACCAGCTCACCACTGGGCACATTCCTGCTCAATAGCTGTCAGCCATGCATTGTAAGTAAATTAAGTGCTCAAGGAAAACCCATGTTGATACAGGGTGAGAATTTATCAGCAATGACCTAAAACCTTCAGCGAGTTTTAAGTTGTCACACACTATCAAAATTTCACAGCATTTTTAGTTTAAGAATACAATGTCTTAGTTCCTATGTATTCTTGAAGCAGGTTTATCTGTTAAACAAAATCATATTTTGACGTTTAGGTACTTGTTATTTTCTTTAAAGCAAATTGTGTTCCACAATTATTTTGAGCTGTGGTTTTTTGAAATTTACTTTTTGCATTTTTGGTTATGTGCTTAAAATACAGTATTTTTAGTGGTTTCGGAAATTTTCTTCATTGTGCTGGTTCTGAATTTCCACAAAATGTTATTAATACATACGCAACTGAGTGTTACTATTTGTGTTCAATACTTATCACGTATGATTGGCTACACATGAACACTAAAAGCTGATAAGTTCGTTTAAATTACGCAACTGTTAGTAAGTATTTGTGTTCAATTCTTATCACATATGATTGGCAACATATGAACTCTAATAGCTGGTAAGTTTGTTTTTCATTACACGTTTTGTCAACGAATAATTTGTTTTAACGGTAATTACGGTGGTTGTTTGAACTACCGTATTTTTTGCACCATTAGAAGCACCTAGGTTTAGAGGATGAAAACAAGAAAAAAAATATTCTGAACCAAATGGTGCACTAATATGTTTAATAAAATATAGCAGAATAATATTTCAACCATGAAAATTCAACAGCGGTATTAAGAAACATCATCACTGTCATTAACAAATAAGGAGAGACTTTAAGGTTCAAGCACTCTTCTAGTTTTATGGAAACCCCAAGAACTCCTCATCGCTAGTGTCAGAATTTATTAAGCTCAGTTGCTCACAATCACATTGCAGCATCACGTACCTATCATCACGCGACATAACCTGTCCAAAGCCACCAGGGGACAAAGCACGTTTGGACCAATGCTCCCTGAAGTTATATCGCCAGTCTAGTCCCATCTATATTTGTAATGCCACAAAGCCCTTCATCTCGTGTTTTGTTGTGGGTTTCCAGTTTGAAAAATGAGAATGCGGTGCAAGCACAGCCCTCGATTCAAAAAATTGCACTGCATACCTGTTTGTCTCGTCTGACAGTAGCTGAAAGGCGGCTTCAGGAAAGAACAGCCTAAAGTAGTCCAGCGGCTGGTAATCTGTCGAGTCCAGAGTCCGACTCAGTGATAATGCGCAAAACATTGTCTGCTTTTTTTTGTTATCTGCACTCGCTTCGCTCCCTCATGAGATGTAGATGCCATCTTGCCTTTGTTTACATTTCGCAACTCACGCACACGCAAGGATTAGATGCCGAGTCAATGAGTCTAACATTCCTCCAAGCACAGAGGGAATGCCTGTAACGTAACAGTGAGTTTTGTCGCCCTCTACCCCTGGATGTCGACTTTTGTCAGGTAATACACATCATGGTCTGTGACGCAATATTCGTTCCATAAGACGCACAGACATTTCCAACCTTCTTTTGGAGAAAAAAAAGTGCGTCTTATGGTGCGAAAAATACGGTAATTAAAAAATTTGACGATTAATACGATAAATTGTTTTTTTATAATTTTTCTGGTAAGAAATCATTTGTAATTATATTCTTTAAAATTTGAAATTTACATACCATACCTTTTTGATTTGCGCTACGTATTTACTTCTTTGTACTTACGTTTAATTCCAGAAGTTGTATTTCATATATGTTTTGACCTTTCATCAATTTTGTACTGTTTGTGAATTAATTGCCATTTCTTCTCATCTTCCATATTTTTCAGATTGCCTTTTTTATTACCTACATTTCATTTTTTTATTTGAAAATCAGAGTTAAAAAGCAAACAGCATTGCAAAAGGCAGAACATTAATCAGTTGCATACACATTTATGCTCTGATTTTTCATATAAACAGAATGAAAGAGTTAAAGACAGGGCTAGAATAATATATAATTTTGGGAATATCTAATTATTCATCTTATTTGGTAACAGTTTATTAACTATGTTGCACATATTTTTAACTATTATCTAACTTATCAACAATGCAAAGAAATTACATGGTACAAACACAAAATAACACCTTAATTGGAAATGTATCTAAATCAGGTAAAAGAACTATCAAATAAACTTGAAATTTGAATAGGTACATGTTTTGTTTCACAAGTTGACATATTTATACAATTATTACATTAACTCTACGTATACGAGGAAGTCCAGTGGAGAACACTCCAGATGTTTTAATATGGAATTTTTAATTTAATGGAAAAGTGCATCAAGTATTTCTTATTATAAGAAGAAGGTCACATAATCTGAAATCACCCATTGAAACAGAAGACTATTGTATCACCTGGATGCCTAATTTGTTGAAGTAAAAACAAATATATCAAATCCATAATTCATCTCCGGGGTTGATAATGTACAGTATCCAATTTTACTCAACTTATTAAAATTATACAAAAATACATGATTCTATCTTAAGAGTTAAATGCTATTCCTGATAAAATAAGCAGTAAATTAGTTCAATTAGATGTATTTTAAAATTAACCAAATGAATCTAATTGTCTTACTGAGGTTAATGGGCTACAAAACAACATTGTCCTATTAACACCTCTGAAATCAGCAGACCTCTTAAAGAAAGTTTTCCAGTAAATCATATATAGAGTCTGAGCCAGTCAATCCATTAGATTACATAGGTGGCTGCCTAGGGAACTATCACCCAAAGGGCTCCATTTACAAAAGTTAAGGACTCCATTAAGCCAAACTTTTCCAAACCCCACCCCTCACCGATTTGCACTATGGACACTGAGAATTGTGTTCTGTGCACTAAGAAGGACCCCTGGGCAACCCCTGCCTAGGGTTCCTTATGCTCTTTGACTGGTACTGTATAGAGTAATAGCATGATTCCCTCTGTTTAGAAAGTCAGCTGTATTGATTGACATGGCATAGAGACATAACAAAACTTGTTTTCACTGGATTTTAAGAGGTGTACAGTTATTTCAGAAATTTTAAGCAAAGGTTTATTAATAATTGTATATCCAGCTAAGAAGAAGGACCCAGGATTTGTCCTGGCATCATCTTGATTTGTTTTCTTAAGCCATGGCACCACAAGTGGATACGTTTTTCACACTAAATCAGACTGCAGCTGCAATCTTAAAAATAAGATTAAAATTTTCTGTAAACTTATGTACATAGACAATCCTATTACAAAAATGTCATGGCCCTTCATATAAATACCATATTTCCTTCCAATCTGAATTCACAAGTTACCAAAATATGCAGTGCCTTGAAAAAAAGTTTAAAAAGTATATATATATCTCAATTATCACCACCTGAGATTTTAATTAATTTTGTCTTGAATTTTTATCTGTAATTCAAACACTCACTGTGTTGTTCAAAAAGGAAATAAAACTATGAACAATTCAAAAAGTAGAAATTAAATAACAAAATCTGAAAGGGCATTAATTAGTATTAGTACACTTTTAAGTACTTGTTTGAATGGTCTTTTACAACTATTATAGCAAGTAGTAACTCTATATAAATCTTCATTAATTTTACACAACATGATGAGCTAGGGTGGCACGGTGGCGCAGTGCTGCGGCCTCGCAGCAAGGAGACCTGGGTTCACTTCCCGGGTCCTCCCTGCATGGCGTTTGCATTTTTTCCCCCGTGTATGCTTTGAGTCATTATCCTGTTGAAAGACAAACTCCCTCCTCAGTTTAGGCTATCAGGCAGAGGGGAGCAGGCATTCCTTCAGAATCTGTCTAAATCTGCAGTATCCATCTCCCAAACAATCCTGACTGGACTGCTAGTCTCTGCTACTGAAAAGCATCCCCATGATGGTGCCACCACACCACACATGAAAGTGGGAATGATGTTACTTGACAGAAGTGCAAAGTTAGACTATAGGCTGAACTTTAGTCTTATGAGACCACAGGATTTTCAACACATCTTTGCAGATCTTTGAAGTGATGTTTTGGAAATTCATTACAAACAAGGAAATACAGTAATGCTATATTTTTCAGCTAAGTCTTCTTCCTTGATGCTCTTCCATAAACGGTCCATTTGTGCAATGCCTTGGAGATTGTTGGGTCATGAATATCCTGTTCAATCACAGTCACTGACATCTGCAAATCAATGAGAATGACAATTGGTGTTGCAGTAGCCTGTCTGACAGGTGACATTTTTGTTTGCCTATTAAGTTTAGAGGGCCGGTTTAACTTTATTTTTTTCCAGTCCCATATAATGGAGTGCAATGAGCTCCCTGGCATGTTCAGTGCTTTTAAGAAGATCCCCACATTCATGTTTCTCTATTATACTAGTCTTGATTTGTTTTGAATGCCCTTTTGTCTTTATTTTGGGTTATTTTGTAGAAAATTTCTACCATACTGTTGGACCTCAGCATGAGTGGAGAGCATTTATCCTCATAAATTAAATAAGAACAGGTGATCCACAAGGTGGAGACTATCAACAAACTGGGTAAGTAGGTGGGTGTGGTTTTATTTTTACAAAGGCCTCAGGAAAGATGAAGCATTTCAAAAAAGTGCAATTTCTTAAAATTAGACATGAATCATGGAGATAGATAGATAGATACTTTATTAATCCCAAGGGGAAATTCACATCATCTTTTGGGGGATAATATTGCAGCTGTGGGACACTAGTAAAAAAAACTCATGGACTGACAATGAGCATGAATCAATATCCATTCAAACTCTTATGTTTGTTTTTTTTGCCTGTACAAAAGACAAAGTAATGACCATGTCTCCGTCTCCCCAAGCACAAAACTGCTCTATTTGTTCCTAAGCATTTACAGTAAAACAAATACATAATTTACTCTCTTATAAAAGTTAAAAATTGATATTTTATAAACTGTTAAGATTAATTTAATTCATCCTGTTTGAAATGGATCAACCTCTTTGCCACTCATGCTTATCTCCAACTCACTTTGACCTGGCACTCTCTGAGGTTCCTGGATTAAGAGGCAATTTACTCAGCCCTGAAGTCTAACCTCCAGAAAATATTTTGAATTATTCCCCGAGTCCCACCCTGCATGCTATTGGGCTAAAGTGCTCTCTAGTGTCCAGTAACCCTTGGAATAACTGCACCTTTTAGTATACTCTTACCACTTGAAGGAGCACTTCAACAGTTCTATGTCAGCTACCCTCGGGGATATCACCAGTCCCATGCGGGACCCTTCTGCTGCAATCTGGTCTCTATCAGTTTTTATCTCTAAAGTTTTTCTTGAACACCTTCAGTAATGAGAAGGCTTCCTGTTCCCACACCTACACATACTGGTAACTTTGAGTGCTTCTCAATTTATACCAGCAGTAGTTCTTATCCATTCACACAACATTTGTTGTTACTCTGTCCTGTGCCATTCTAGTACACTTAATATCACTGACAGCTCCATGCGTGCTGTACCATTTGCCACAATATAAAGAGTAAAATT
>NC_041397.2:168411478-168466478 GCF_900747795.2 Erpetoichthys calabaricus
TTTTCGTTTTTTTTCTTTCTTCAGTAATATTTCAGCAAACCCGGAGCTTGTCAGTTCAAATCCTGGTACTGACACCACTGTGTGACCCTGAGGAAGTCACTTCACCTGTCTGTGCTGCAAAAAACAAAAGTAATGTAACAAATTGTACCTCAGATGTTGCAAGTTGCTGGAATAAAGGCATAAGTAAAATAGATAAATATGTATTATACACATAGGAACTATTAATTTATTTTCAGTTAAGTCATCTGCAGCAAACCTTTATAAATGAGGGTTTCTCCTTTTTAGATAGTGCAAACTGTTTCTTCTTCATAGACGTTTTCTCTTGGAGAGCTTTTTTCATTTCATCGAAAACTTAAAGCAGCAGCTGCCAAAATATGTAGCTTTCTTATTAATTTTTCAACATTGTGTAAAATAACTTTATAAAATAACATAAAAGGTTTAAATACTGGTTATCCTTTTACACTAAAATATTACTAAAGAGATACAAAAAAAGTAAAATGCATATGTTCTTTTTCTTTAAGGAGATTAAATATTACTGAAGAAAGAAAAAAATAAAAAAAACTAAAACAGCCAAATGGGGCTATGCATACGAACTTAAAAGGTTTAAATAAAACAGAAATATATAATTTTATTTTTACTTCCTTAACTTGTGGAGGGTGTATCCTGTAGCAAAGCCCTAACTTTTTTCGTGAAAGCCCGTTTCAGTCAATAAGTCTTAAAAACAGGTGTAAAGATATTGACAATAAGCTACGCAAACCTACCAAGACATGGAATCGTTTAAATCAAGTATCATTACATCTTCCTTTCTTAAAGAGAAGTAAGGCAGTACTTATAAGCTTACATATATATATATATATATAGACATAAATACATATATATCTATATCTATATATATATATATATATCTATATATATATATATATATATATATATCTATATCTATCTATATCTATATCTATATATATATATATATATATATATATATCTATATCTATATCTATATATATATATCTATATATATGTAAGCTTATAAGTACTGCCTTACTTCTCTTTAAGAAAGGAAGATGTAATGATACTTGATTTATACGATTCCATTACTTGGTGGGATATCTATATCTCTATATACATCTATATATATCTATATCTATCTATATCTATCTATCTATCTATATATATATATATATATATATATATATATATATATATCTAAATCCCCGCGAAGTACTGCTTTTAAATTTTTATTAAGAAGAAAAGCTTTTTAAATTGAGGGAAAATATCCCAATAACAATGTGTTAAGGATCTGTTTTTTGTGAAGCAGCCTTAACACAGCCTCTCCGCTGTTTTATAAACGAACGCCATATAAGGTCTTCCTTTTTCGTGCTTCGCCAACGGAAGCAGCCTTTTTATTTAATGCACGGGTTGTCCGCTGTTTTTTTGTTCGTTTATTACGATTGTTATAGTTCTGTTTGTATACCACGTTGTCAGTTCAGCACTCCGGTTGTAATATGACCAAGCTGTGCAAGCACACTCTTGAGAATGCAACGTATAGTTGTACAGGAGAAAAGCAATCTTGCCTGAAATCAATGGCAACCTTTTGTAGGTCTATGAACTTAATTTAAACTTTAGGTTTACACGGTGCTTTCTTTCCGAAGTACCTGCACTCATGAATATGTCTGTATGCGTCAGTCGCTCAAATCCCCACGCTTCGCACCGGCGAAGTACTGCTTTTAAATTTTTATTAAGAAGAAAAGAAAACCTTTTAAAATTGAGGGAAAATATACCAATAACAGTTTGTTAAGGATCTGTTTTTTTGTGAAGCTGCCTTCACTCGAGTGATCATTTCGAGCTGACTTGCTGGCTAACCATAAGCGTTACCTGGTAGGTAACCCCCCATACAATCAGATTGTGAATCAGACTACGAATGCCGTGAATGTAATTACCCCGATCTACATGCTGTCAAATAAACGAACCACACGCCATGGCGCAATTTTAGGGGCTTCGCCTCTAGCGCTGACGTCCGAGGTTCGATTCCCGTAAGGGAGTGAAGTGAGTGGGTGGTTACCTACCAGGTAACGCTTATGGTTGGCCAGCAAGTCAGGTAACATCAGCCATGGTGCCTTCAGTTGTGAGAAGCAGATCATAGAATGGTTGAAAATAGTTTACTGTGAAATAATGCAAAGAGTACGCGACACGTGTTTCCCCCTTATTCTTGGCTCATCAGGCGTACACACTCACTGCACTCCCTTACGGTAATCGAACCTCGGACGTCAGCGCTAGAGGGGCTTCGCAGCGGTGAAGTATTGCTTTTAAATTTTAATCAAGAAGAAAAGAAAACCTTTTTAAATTAAGTCTTAAAAAGAGGTGTAAAGATATTGACAATAAGCTATGCAAACCCACCAAGACATGCAATCATTTAAATCAAGGCGCGAGTCGAAAAACACCATCCCATAATATTAGTTAACGATTAACACATTTCTATATGTATTGTAAGCATACAATACAACTGATAATATGTTGCGCTTATTTATCTGGTGTACCGACATTTTTGCGCGTTTAACGGCTGAAATCTAACGTGGTTTGTGCCCTTCAGAATGAAAACACTTTGCATTTACCTTTTTAATAAAAGGCGAACTTTTAAGCCTGAGAAATCACCCCGTAAATGCACACGTTTAATTGCACATGTGTTAATATGTATGCTTACACAGTATTAAAAGACACTCAACAATTAACGTCATTTACCTTCGTTGCCGCGTTTCACTCATGCTGTAAATCTCTTCCTTGTTTTCAGTTCACGTGATTACGTAGGAGGCGTAATACGTGATGACGCGATACGGGACTCCGCCTCCTCCATTAGAGTATATGGACAAAAAACAGGTTCCAGTTATGACCATTACACGTAGAATTTCGAAATGAAAGCTGCCTAACTTTTGTAAGTAAGCTGTAAGGAATGAGCCTGCCAAATTTCAGCCTTCCACCTACACGGGAAGTTGGAGAATTAGTGATGAGTGAGTGAGTCAGTCAGTCAGTCAGTGAGTCAGTCAGTGAGGGCTTTGCCTTTTATTAGTATAGATTCTGATGGCTATACTTATAGAATCCAGAGGCGATATGCATTCAAGTTGTGTACAATTAATAAAGGAGAATTAAGATGCTACCATACACAGAAAACTAAGTCTTGAAGAAGATGTTATCCTTCGCCTTCACCACCTCCATCTTGCCGTAACACAAGGGCTGAATGAGTTTTTTTCCTTCTGCACATCTGCTTCCCTTAACTTTTGCTGAAATATTTTAACCTTCAGACAGACAGCATATCCTGGTGAGTAAGATGTCGGTCTGTAACAGTTTATTCTCCAGTCTCCACCTCTGGCTTATTGAGTGATTCTGAACTAGTCATTTGACCTTAATGTGTGCTGAAATTAAAAATATGTATAATCTAAATGAAAAGCTTATGTATATGTGTATTTTCTTCCTAAATTCCAAACACCTGGCTTTGTTGGTGGGGATGTGCCTTACCACCCCATCCAGCATCGGTTCCTGCATCCTAAAACCCTGAATTGGAATAAGTGGGATTAGAAATGTTAGGTTATATATACAATAACACATTGTTATGGACACCTACACTTTAGTCATTTGTTATTTAGATCATCTAACCCGCTGAATCCGAACACAGGGTCACGGGGGTCTGCTGGAGCCAATCCCAGCCAACACAGGGCACAAGGCAGGAAACAATCCTGGGAAGGGTGCCAACCCACCGCAGCTTTCAAATTCAAGTATAATTTATTTATGATTAAATACTTCTAGGAAATAAAGTAAAAAAAAAAAAAAATCCCTCTGCAGATTTTGGATTTTTATTGTTCAATAACTATCCTTTTTATTTTACATGTGTAAAAATATTGAACCTAAAAATATGTTCTTGTTCTTGTGGAAATTTCCGAAATCTGGGAAGAATTTTATACCCATTGAACAATAAAACCTGTTCTGACAAAGACTCACAAAGATTAAAACATGCATGAGTGCAGTTGCCATGTTCTTCCAAAAAAAAAAAAAAAACCATCAGCTTTACAATCTGTTTCTTAAATCTCTTTCATTACAAAGACATAAACACTCATCATGACTTACATAAGCAGACTGATTACTTATGTTTTTTTATGAATCATCTTACAATAAAGCTAACTTTGCAGAAAAAAAAACATACAATCATAAAACCACAACTCATACAACATTCCTTCCTTACATTGCTTCACACTACCTTGGTAGTGTGTTCTAATGGTGATATGTTCTTCTCAAATGTTCATTAAACAACTAGAAACCTGAGCATTTTTGTATGTACTGTGCTTTCCAAAAATATTGAAACCCTGTAAAAGTTTCAAATGTTCATTACAAATTATATTTATGCATCTTGTCACATGTATAATAAGAAAGACCTTAAAGGCAAAGTTGGCAATTTGTCCTCATAAAGTCAAAAAGTGAATTTTGCTTTTTGGTTAAGTATTCAGACCCATGTGCTTAAATTACTTTAACTACCCATGTGAGTATATAATAATCCTACCACTGGCATCTGTCTGTTAGTTTATGGATTAAAACTATAGTCTGTTTAGGAATTAGTAGTCATATGGGTAATATGAAGGAAAGGTGTGAATGCAAAAACTAAAGAACATTCTCTTTAACACATAGTAATTAAAGTATATAGGTCAGGAGCACTGTACAGACTTAAACAGTTTGGTTTTCCTTTTGAACATAGTAAATACAATGGTGATTAGGAAGTGGAAACTGCATCACATTCTCCCACTTGCTGCCTAGGAAGGAATGTCTAACAAAGCTGAAAGCCACTATAATGTGAGCAATCACCTAATAAGTAAATTCGCAATTAGTGGAGTAAAGGTGCTTTAGTCAATTTTACCAAGAGCTTTACGTAAATATAACAATTAGGATAGAAACTGTTGCTCTATAACAATCATGTTAAGGTGTATCTAGAGTTTACCTGATAGCACAAAAGTCAAGGGGCTCAGTCAAGTTTTGGGAAAGGTATTGTGAACAGATCAGACAAAAATTGACCCATTTGGCCAGAACTCCAAAAACACAAATCTGACTCCGTTGCTTCAGTGAGTAAAGTATGATGGCGTTAGAATTATGCTGTGGGGATACTTCTCATCAGCAGGAACTAGACTGACTACAAAAAAGTTGTGGAAAAAGTGACTTGATCACATTACCTCAGAATACCCAAAGGAGTCTTATGTAGTCTTGTTTCAAAAGTGCTCAAAAACTGAAGCATTATTGACCAGGATAGTGCTCCTCATGCATGGCCAATGCAACACTGGGTCAGTGAACAGTAACCGTGTGAATGTCCTTCAATGTTTTAGGCAAAGCCCCGGTCACAGCCTCACTAGGCACAATTTGAAAATGGTGGTTCTCTAACACTATCATAAAAATTTGAGTTATTTTAATCAGATCTGCTAAAAGGAATGGTTAGAACTCACTCCTAACCAGTATGCAAAGGTAGAAGCTCCCTATCACAAAAGACAAAACCATTAATTTTCCAGAAGGGGCCTCAACCAAGTATTAATATGTGGGACCTGAATGCTTACTGCAGTTATATATTTACATACTAGTCATTTAGCCCATTACAATAACGGGCGCTAGAACAGTAGTGCATAAACATTAGTAGGAACAGTCTATATTAAATGGCAATGGACTTTGACCTCATTCTTTTTGTTGGTCGTATTTTTCTTTCAGCCTTTCGTTTGTTGATGTTTACTTGCTGAGCTGACCGTTCTTCGTGGGCTGCCGCCGTGTATTGTGTGTCTTTAATTTTCTGTGACAGTAATACTGTCTTGTACGGCTCTATTCAATAAGGGCGCGCACAAAAAGGCGAGCTTCAAAAGGGCGACCTCAATTGAGCGCGGCGAATAAGGGCTCGCCTTTTTGTGTGCGCCCTTATTGAAGGATAGCGTCTTGTACGTCCGCTGGCTTGTACGTCCGTAATATACCTTTAATTTTCTCTGGCGGTAATAGAGGCGTGCGCGTCGATAATATGCCTTTAATCTCCTCTGACAGTAATACTGGCTTGTATGTGGCTGTAATATGCGTCACTGTATTGTGTACCTTTAATTTCCTCTCACAGTAATACTGGTTTGTATTTCCGTAAAACGCCTCTAACTTTCTCTGACAGTAATATCGCGCGTCGCACCGTGCCCTGCGCACTTCATCAGAAGACACCCACACACAGACACTTGGACGCACATAGGGATTTTATATATATAGATTCTACTTTAAAGTAACTGTTGAAAAGTAACTAGTTTTAGCTTTTAACATTTTGTTCTCAAGCTTCAGCCTGCAATAAAAGTACTGATTAGAACAAGATGTATAAGCATCATTTGTAACCCAGAAATGTTTAAAAATATTCAAAGACTCTTAATACTTTTGTAAGGTACTGTAACTATGAATAGTTTGGTGAATCTATTAGTAGTTTGTTTTATCTTGTGACAAAGAGCATGTTGCTTAATAGCATACAGAGCTATGATATATCCTCATTTATTTAGTCTTTCAACACTAAGTCTTCAACTATGCTCTATTAAATCTAAAATATCCTAATTTTGTGACCAAATAAATATGTACAGTGATCCCTCGCTATATCGCGCTTCGCCTTTCGCGGCTTCACTCCATCGCGGATTTTATATGTAAGCGTATTTAAATATATATCGCGGATTTTTCGCTGCTTCGCGGGTTTCTGCGGACAATGGGTCTTTTAATTTCTGGCACATGCTTCCTCAGTTGGTTTGCCCAGTTGATTTCATACAAGGGATGCTATTGGCAGATGGCTGAGAAGCTACCCAGCTTACTTTCTCTCTCTCTCTCTCTCTCTCTCTCTTGCGCTGACGTAGGGGGGTGTGAGCAGGGGGGCTGTGTGCAGCTGCTTCCTGAAGGACATGCTGCACAGTGCTTCGCATACTTAAAAGCTCAAAGGGCACGTATTGATTTTTGACTTTGTTTTTCTGTGGCTCTCTCTCTGTCTCTTCCTGCTCCTGACAGAGGGGGTGTGAGCTGCCGCCTTCAACAGCTTTGTACCGGCGGTGCTTCGCATACTTAAAAGCCCTATTGATTTTTTTTTTTGACTGCTTGCTTTGCACTCCTTTGAAAAGGAAGATATGTTTGCATTCTTTTAATTGTGAGACAGAACTGTCATCTCTGTCTTGTCATGGAGCACAGTTTAAACTTTTGAAAAAGAGACAAATGTTTGTTTGCAGTGTTTGAATAACGTTCCTGTCTCTCTACAACCTCCTGTGTTTCTGCGCAAATCTGTGACCCAAGCATGACATTCTAAAAATAACCATATAAACATATGGTTTCTACTTCGCGGATTTTCCTATTTCGCGGGTGGCTCTGGAACGCAACCCCCGCGATGGAGGAGGGATTACTGTACATCTATTTTAAACAATTATAAATGTACTGCGTAAACGTGTTAAAGCCCTGAAAAACATCTTTCTTTTTTTTTCTTATTTCAAATAAATTTATTTGTGGGTAGCACAGTGATTAGCATAGCTATTACAGTTCAAGGTTTGGGTACAGTTCTAGTGGCAACTATTATTCGTGTGAAGTTACTCAGACTGCTCTTGTGCCAGTTTAACTAGCACTAAAACAGGCGCTTGTCCTGTCCAAACTTTGCTCTTTATTCTGTTACAAATTGTTTTTTTTCAGGGTCACAGACATGAATTAAATGGGCAGCCTTGAGGATTTAAAGCACAGAACCTTAGCTACTACATCACTCTGGCTGTATTTTACAATATCCCTCTTGATAAAGATTGCAGTGAGCAAAACTGAAGTAAATTTAAATAATTTCTCACCATGTTGTCTTTTGTGCACCAAGACTATTTATCATTTAGTGCACAGAAACGTTTTCTTGCTGTGTGTTCTAAGTCTGAACTTCATTCCGAGAGGAGGTGGAAGAAATCCTGACAGAAAGTAAGACATATAATTCCTCAGCCTTTTTGCACTGACTCACCATTTTTACAAAACGAGTTTTCTTAATAATATAAAATTGATGACCGTTAGCCAAGTAAAAAAAAAACATGAACATCCAAATTTACACTTTACCTGTATTTACATCATGCATTATATATACAGTATGTTGTTCTTAAGCTGAATGTATATGCAATTGATCAGACCAAATCTATGCCATGTAATGTAAACACTGCGGACAACAGGTCATATTTCTTCATCAATTTTGATTTATGTATCAAGAATGTTTATTGTAAACATGTCCTATAAGATCTGTTGTTGATGTAAGTCTAAGCTGTAAAATGTACAAGAAGTATAGGGTACTGTACTAATAGGGGAACGTCATCTCATAAAAGGGAAGGAACAAGGCCCAAATAAACAATAATAACAAAAAACAAATAAACAATGGAAATTGTTTTTTAAATACTGTAACGCATAATATGTAACCTTCATTTAGTGATTCCAAATGTTTATTAAATGTGCATTCATATGGATAAATAGGAAAAGAACAGCATAAGAAACTCCAACAGACTGATGTTTGAGTCATCTGTTTAAAGCACATCCAGAAATGTATCACTGACAACCTGGTTCTCACAAATGTTTGTGAGAGCGAAAGTAAAACTTTTCTTTGTCGGTTAAATGAATTGGGACAATCATGTTTTGTTTTATTACTTTATAGTAGTCAACATTTAATACAAACTTCTTTCAGTCATACTCCTCTGTGTGGTCAAATAAGGTTTGCTTAAAATGAAATCAATGTGTGCAAAGTTCCCAGGTTCCCAAAAAGTACTTAGACTTCTAATAAAAATGTATGCATAACAAGTCTAAAAGAAGCTTTCAGTATATTAGTATGTCTAAATTGTGTATTTTTCAATAGTAAACTTTGATTTTTGTTAACATATTTCTGTTATTTAACTAATCCTGGCCTAGTAAAGACAGGAAATACAGTTGAATAACATTACGTGTATATGAAAAGTTTTTACTGGCTCCAAAACAGAAAAAAAAAAAAGTTTTTTCCCTTTTGGACTGGGACCTTAAAACAGCATGAAACTAATTGAAGAATGCCAGTGGAATGAAGTAAGACTTTCAAAAAAGGAGCCTGTAATTAAGAAAAAAAGAGTGAATTGATATTCAAAAACTAGCAAAGCCAGAAAGAATGTTTCAGAGAGGGAGAGAGAAATGTTTCTGTGTATTGCTGTGAAGTGACTAGTTGGTTCCTGCTTTTTAAGATTTTATAAGGGCTCTAAACAGGCCTTAACACAACTAGAGCCCATGTGGAAACACAATATGCTGAAAGAAAATTCAGGCCACACTTATTTTTCAGGCTGAGGCTGGCAAAGCACACTTATCAAAAGTGCTAGGTAAATGCCGGAAAGTTTGGAGAAATATGATGAATAGTAAGAACTCTATATTACATGTAAATTTTGTTTAATTTTTACCCAGGAATGTATATTTTTGCAGCTAAGTCATGCAAAACACTCTTGGAGATTAAGTGCACAGCCATAAGGCTTCTAGATAAAGTGTTTAGCTACTTTGTCACACTAAAAAGTATTTTTGTTTTACAAAAACAAAATTGAACATGTCTATCAAAGTAGTGGATTTGTACAGTTAGGTCCATAAATATTTGGACAGGGACAACTTTTTACTAATTTTGGTTCTGTACATTACCACAATGAATTTTAAATGAAACAAGTCAGATGCAGTTGAAGTGCAGACTTTCAACTTTAATTCAGTGGGGTGTACAAAACGATTGCATAAAAATGTGAGGCAACTAAAGCATTTTTTTAACACAATCCCTTCATTTCAGGGGCTCAAAAGTAATTGGACAAATTAAATAACTGGAAATAAAATGTTCATTTCTAATACTTGGTTGAAAACCCTTTGCTGGCAATTACAGCCTGAAGTCTTGAACTCATGGACATCACCCGATGCTGGGTTTCCTCCTTTTTAATGCTCTGCCAGGCCTTTACTGCAGCGGCTTTCAGTTGCTGTTTGTTTGTGGGCCTTTCTGTATGAAGTTTAGTCTTCAACAAGTGAAATGCATGCTCAATTGGGTTAAGATCAGGTGACTGACTTGGCTATTCAAAAATTGTCCACTTCTTTGCTTTAATAAACTCCTGGGCTGCTTTGGCTATATGTTTTGGGTCATTGTCCATCTGTATCATGAAACGCAGCCCAATCAATTCGACTGCATTTAGCTGGATTTGAGCAGACAGTGTGTCTCTGAACACCTCAGAATTCATTCGTCTGCTTCTGTCCTGTGTCACATCATCAATAAACACTAGCGTCCCAGTGCCACTGGCAGCCATGCACACCCAAGCCATCGCATTGCCTCCACTGTGTTTTACAGATGATGTGGTATGCTTTGGATAATGAGCTGTTACACGCCTTCTCCATACTTTTTTCTTGCCATCATTCTGGTGGAGGTTGATCTTGGTTTCATCTGTCCAAAGAATGTTTTTCCAGAACTGTGCTGGCTTTTTTAGATGTTCTTTAGCAAAGCCCAATTTAGCCTTTGTATTTTTGAGGCTTATGAGTGGCTTGCACCTTGCAGTGCACCCTCTGTATTTACTTTCATGCAGTCTTCTCTTTATGGTAGACTTGGATATCGATAGGCCTATCCCCTGGAGAGTGTTGTTCACTTGGTTGGCTGTTGTGAAGGGGTTTCTCTTCACCATGGAAATGATTCTGCTATCATCCACCACTGTTGTCTTCTGTGGACGTCCAGGTCTTTTTACGTTGCTGAGTTCACCAGTGCTTGCTTTCTTTCTCAGGATGTACCAAACTGTAGATTTTGCCACTCGTAATATTGTAGCAATTTCTCGGATGGGTTTTTTCTGTTTTCGCAGCTTAAGGATGGCTTCTTTCACCTGCATGGAGAGCTCCTTTGACTGCATGTTGTCTGTTCACAGCAAAATCTTCCACATGCAAACACCAAACTTCAAATCAACTCCAGACCTTTTATCTGCTTAATTGATAATGACATAACGACGGACTTGCCCACACCTGCCCATGAAATAGCCTTTGAGTCAATTGTCCAATTACTTTTGAACCCCTGAAATGAAGGGATTGTGTTAAAAAAATGCTTTAGTTGCCTCATATTTTTATGCAATCGTTTTGTTCACCCCACTGAATTAAATCTGAAAGTCTGCACTTCAACTGCATCTGAGTTGTTTCATTTAAAGTTCATTGTGGTAATGTACAGAACCAAAATTAGAAAAAAGTTGTCTTTGTCCAAATATTTATGGACCTAACTGTATGTAATTTTGGATATTGTCATCTTTTCTACATTCTGCACAGAAATGCAGAGATACTGGAGCATCACATACCCCTTTCCAGTGACCTCATGACCCTCTTAGTGCTTCCTGTTTTGCTATATGGTTGTGAGACATGGACGCTATCCAGTGACCTGAGATGCAGACTGGACTCCTTCAGTACTGTGTCTCTTTGGGGAGGTACTTGGGTATCACTGGTTTGACTTTGTGTCGAATGAGCAGTTGTTCTTGTGATCCTGAATGAGGCACATTACCTGAATTGTGAGGGAGCTTCAGTTACAGCTATGTGGCACTTTTCCCCCCGAGGGTGATCTGGCTTGCAGTATCATCATTTCTGATGACCCCAGCAGCTGGACCAGGCCAAGGGGAAACCCACTATCCTGAACTGTTTCTTCATGTGGTGGATGCGCCAACACACACTGTACCAGTGCATACTCCCCAACTTAACCTGATCCACACAGAAATGGTGGAAGAATGACTTAACCTCCTTAGCGTTGCATTTTATTCCAAAAAAATGTGTAAAAACATTGCATTTGTTTTGGCAAGAAAAATTGCACTTTTATTAAATCTTAAAAATATAAAAATCATACTAATAATAATAGTAGTAATGATGAATAAACATAATAATCTCTTATATACAGTATATTTCTCTTCTGGTTCGTCCTGCTTCCACTTCAAAACCGGTCCCGCCCACACGCAGCCGACATGGCATTTCTCAATTCCTATTTGTCCTCTTCCAAACCCTTCCCCACGCTGCCTGCGGCTCCTCTTCAAAACCAGTCCCGCCCACACGCAGCCGACACGGCATTTCTCGATTCCTATTTGTCCTCTTCCAAACCCTTCCCCATGCTGCCTGTGGCCTCCCATACACATTGCTATTTTCGTTATACTGCGACGGTTGTTTCCTAAGCCTTTGTTATAAAATGAACGACAGTATCTTCTCTGTCAACGGGTTTTTGTACAGCGTCATCTCTATTCCAGGATCCAGCAACTGCCTGTTCCTATCAGTGGGTTATTTCTTGACACAAACGGTTGACAAAGGTAATGCACTCTCACTACGACATAGGGCAGTAGATTTTGTTGCATCACATTGGGACAGATTTGGAGATGTTCTTCCTGTTGTTGTTTCCAATGCAAATCGAGTTTTCACAACAAGTCAGGAGTACTATCAATACATGGCAACATCTGGAGTTTATGGTGGTGAAGCTGAAATTCATGCTCTTTCAGAGATTCTCCATGCTACCATTGTCATTTACTTCAAACACAACCCCAACATCCCGCCTTGCATTTACAATTCTGGAAATACTCTCTTCATTTACCTTCTGTACTCAGGACAACTGGACAATGGCCACTATGAAGCCCTTCTACCGATTCCAATCATGTCTTCACAGCAGCATATAATGTCTGATAACACCAACACATCAGTCCTCAGTCATTCTTCTCTTCCACAAAACACTACAGTTTCATCTACTGCCACAACCTTCCTCTGTGACATTTGTTGTAAACCTTCCAAAACAAAACCCAGCCTTGCCAAACACAACAAAATTCACTGCAACGACAAATTGTTTGTGTCACACTTGCACAAAACGTTTCACAACGCAGACCTATCTTCACAAACACACAAAAATTCACTCCGCTGAAAAATGACTGCCACTCCAGTAACACATTCTTCCAGTGCGATTCCTGCAACAAAACTTTTCAAACGCGAACCTCACTTGCTAAATACAAGAAAAAGCATTCTTCCCAACAACTATACGAGTGCTAGAAATGCAATAAGAAGTTCACTACACTGGATTGTCTGACTAAACACAACAAAACTCATTCACAAGTCTTGCAATGTGACATCTGCAAAACAACGTTTCCAAACCAACGCAGTCTCAGCAGACATACACACAATCCTCTTCCCGTTACCACAGGTACTTCTTCACCTCATTCCTGTCTTCCCGTCCAGGAGTACAACATTAGGACTCCAGACCAGCAGTGCAAACACCATCATGCACTATACTGGCCTGCTGAGTGTAATACATCCAAAAAGTACTTGAGGTGCTGCCACGACAGTAAAGTAGCTTTACCACCTTTGCAGGAGCCACCTGTGTCTTTATAACAGCTTCTTACACAGCAAACATCAGAAGGTAAAAATTATCGTGAACACATTTGAGAATACAACTCTTCTCTAGCGTTTGCTTCCATGAGTGCACAGATAACTCAACCTCCTGGCCACGAACCATACTGTTTTAAAATGCACAGGCAAATTTATCACCAAATCTCTCCACTATATGCTAACACTTCTACCTCTCCAGGATATGGACAGTTGTATGTTTTTGACACAGCGCAAGCTACTGAAGTACACTTACAAAATAAAGCAAACTCTGCATGAAGCGAAAATTTACTTCTCCAGCTAGATTCCATGCTCAGAACCATCAACCCCTTCGCTAAATCATACAAACACATGCATGAAATCGCTCAGTCCAATCCAACAGCATCTGTACGAATGGTTTTCAAAGAAAACCCTAGGCAGGATTTACGACGATACAATGCTCTGACATGTCACACCGATGTTGCAGCAATTTTTGTCGGAGAAGATGGCGAACAGCCTGCGGAAAGGGACATTTGCATCTATCCCATACGCAACTCCTGTAAACAGATTTCCACGCTCAATATGAATTGCGATCCTGTGGTTTACCCACTTTTATTCCCTTACGCAGACATTGGCTGGCACAAAGATTTACAACATTTTCCCGATAAAAGAACCGCCAAGCGAATAAGGCTTACTCAATGCCAATTTTATGCATACAGATTAGCAATGAGGAATACATTTAGTATTTTGCAGTCCAGCAGCAAACTATTCCAACAGTACATCGTAGATGCATATGTTAAAACAGAGGGCGCGCGTCTCAACTATCTCGGATTACATCAACAAGATCTGCGCTTGGAACAATACAAAGGACTATCAGACGCACTGCAAGCAAACGCTGAAAATAACAACGTTGGCAAAATGATCATGTTACCGTCCACATTTCCAGGAAGTCCAAGATACATGCATCAAAACTATCACAACTGTGTCTTTCAAGAAGTATTTATTTCTTCTTGATTTCTGAATTCCTTTCTCACCGTTTTCCGTTCTTATTCTTACACCGCCATATGCTACGGCGGGCGTCGGCTAGTATGAAATGAACAATAATAATAACAAAAATAATAATAAAAGTAACACTAATACTACTATTAATGATGCCAAAACAGTATCTAATCTCAAAATGTATTCTTTGTGTGGTAAATCTCAAGCACATTGAAAGACACAATCCAGTGTTTCAGTTGGGACAACAATAGCATGTTTCTTTTTGGATTTTCTTACAGATTTCAGTTTTTGAACAGCACACTGCACAGGTACGAGTTGGATTTTGTTTTTTTTTTTTGTTTTTTTCCTGTTGGAGGTATATAATCAGTAAAATGTCTACCAATAATATGCTGTAGATTGATCTGCGATGTGCTGGGTCGACCGCGTCTCTTTAGCGGTGGTATGGATATTGGATGTGTGGCGATGATTTGTTCTACAAGCTGGCATGTAAAGTTTGCATGAGTTAGTTTTTCCAGATTTTTGTTTGTATAACACAAATGCATTCCAAAAGTCCTGTGCAACCAGATGACAAAATATCTTTTTGTAGTGTTTTTTTTGTTGCCTCCGCATAACAGGATAGAAAGTCAATTCTTGATCTGCACGATCTACACTGCCCATTGTGCTGTTGACTACAGCACAAGGGTTCATAACCTGCTTGTTGCCTTTTGCCTGTACTGTACAGTGACTGTAGCTGTATTATGTACAGTGCTAAAAAGACAAATCTTTCTTGTCCTTACATTTCAGCGCAAGCCCTTTACCCTTTTGCCAAGCTAATAGCACACCTCACTGTAATTTGGCACTGCCAAAGTCTTCAGGCTTATCACTGTTCCGTATGCATCAGTCTTTCCTGGTAGCAAGATGTCAAACAGCTCTGGCAAACTATAAAAATTGTCCATGGTTACACAGTAACCTTGATTCAGCAGAGCATCTTATCAAAGTCGGCACAGATGACGTCGTAATGTTGTACTAATTGTATTTTGGATCAAACATTGTCCCTTTCTCAGTGTACAGAACCGAATTCCAAATGTATCCCGTTTTAGAATCACAAAACTCATAAAGCTTTATGCCAAATCTTGCTCTTTTTGACTCGATGTACTGCATCCAAGACAGTCTGCCATTGTAAGCCATGACACTTTAATCGATGTTGATATCATGGTCCGAAATGCAAATGCTTTGAAATTTTACTACATTCACCAGATATATCTCCCAAATTTTGTTCAGTTTGGGTGCTAGATGGGTATTCTCATTAAAATCTTCATTGTTGGTAAAATGCAGATATTTCATAATTAGTGAAAACCTATACTTGGACATAATTTCTCTTAAGAACGGCAGCATTAGCAGCACTTTTACAGCCCAAGTGATTCTCGGTACTAATGCTTACGCAAGATGCATCTGCATAGTTGCCCGAGTGACACTCGGGACTAATGGTTTTTACAGCTTGACTAACGCTAATGAGGTTAAACAAAGCCATTCCCAAATGACTGAGCTATCATATACTGCAGGTGTTATTTTGAGCCTCTTGTATTGTCCACTGACTTAACTTTAGTTGAGAGAGATTTCATATTTACCCTGAAAGAGTGAATCCTGAATTTGTAGCTGTGCAATAGATAGATAGATAGATAGACAGATAGATAGATACTTTATTAATCCCAATATACGTATGCCTGTACAGTAACTTTATCACCTAGTGTCAATCCCATATAATGAAATAAGCCATCATTCTGTGTAACGTTTTTATCCAAAGAATATCACTGAATTGTCACCACTGTAATATCTAAGCTTTTAATCAGTCTGTTACCCAGTTTACCTTTCCAAATGCTATAAATAATACTAATGTTATTATAAAGATTGTATAGAGAATGTACATATGCCATCAGCATCTGTTCAATGGCACACTACCAAATAGTGTAGCCAGAGTCCACCCCAATGTGACAAAGATGGTGATGCATCCTAATGAATGAAAAATCATGTGGCACAAGAATATAATTTGCAAGCTTTACCTAACACACATTCAATGAAAAAGTTCCCAGATCTGTTTCTTCATTTTCCTGTATTGTATTACGCAGATTGAGAAAATAAAAAATTCGTATTTCTTTTTTTCTCTCTCTCTCTCTCTCTTTGAACATAAAATTGTCAAAATACTGCAATACTGGAAATGTTTATACCACTTTTAAATAATGCAAGTATCTAGATGAAGCCTACATTTATACTTAGCCTTTATATTTAAGTCTTCTATATACAGTAAATACAGCAGATGGGTGGAACACGTTTCAGCAAATATTATGCCAAAGTTTATGGGAATCTCTTCCCTAATCAAAGTTCATCCACAAATAGCCATTGCAAATATAGGGTAAACACGAAAATTAGGAATTTTTCAAAGAATTGAGCATCAACAAGAATAAAATAGTATGTTTGAATAAATATAATCAAATCCAAGTTAAAACCCAAATTCCATAAACATAACCCTTTCTTGATGATAATCGAGCCTCCTTCCTTGGAGCAGCAGTAAGACAGATTTTTTTTTTTTAAACACAAGAGATTACTTTTGTTTCTCGTATCTAAAGATGTTTGCTTTTTTAATGAGAATTAGAAAATTCAACAACTTTCTCGGGCCATGTTTCCTTCTTATTGCCAGTAAAATTAGTATGGCTTTCAAATATAATTTTCCTGCCTGTGATCTAATTTTGAGTATAGCTGTTATGAACTCATTATAACCACAGCCTGACTGAGCCGTTTAAGATGCAGTGCTTGATGTTTTTTTTAAAGGAATCTGATTTGTGCTTTAGCTGACTTTGGTTGTTTTGGACTGTGCTGTCATTTTTGTTGTGGACTTGTTACCATAGTGATTATAACACAGATTCCCCACGAAACATGCTGCTGTAATCCAGCTGCATTGGCTGTGGTTTTCCTCTCATTTTTTTTATACTGAAAGAGCTGCTGCAGATCAAGATTCATCTTTAACTGGTCTCATGAGGATCTCTCTGGCATTTTAAGAAATATGTTGGCAGAATTAAATGGTGGTGGGTTTTAATATTTAATTTTTACAGTATTTTATCTGGTTAGCAGCTGCAGGATATATCCTGTTAAACACAATATAAGAGCTTTGTCACTACTGACCTCAGGCCTTTGAGGTTACTGTAAATAACTTGGCTGTTCTTATGATTATTTTCCTAGTCTGGCATTTGAGAAGAGTTTGCTTTTGGTAGTTTAAAGTGGTGAAGAGAGTTTTTTGCATCATCTAAGGTTGTGGTTTGCTGTCATGCTTGATGTGTTCTTTCACCTTTAACAACTAACTGTCAGCTGCTCTTTATGTACAAGTACTCAGTGTAAAATGTGTGACCTACCAAAGATATAAGGTGAGAGCTTATCCTGGGTGGAAAGACGTTATCTTGCCAAGCTGCTAAGTTGTCTATGACATATGCAAGCTAATCAGTTTGAGTAGTTCAAGGAAATTTTAATGCAAAATGCATAGTGCATTTAGACAAATTATTTAGAAGTCACAGTCTAAAACAAATCAATCATCCTCGGATTTGGAGACTGTAAGTATAATCTTAAATAAAATTAATTTGATTAATTTGATTTAATTTGAGTTTTGCCATAGTACTATAAAGAATGACCAAGATTTAAATAAAAAATATAAACTTTAGTGGTCTGTGTTGTATTATTAAATTTTCTGAGACCATGTCTACCATAGTTGCAGTGAAACATGAAAGGTGAGCTACAAAAAAAAGTGGTAATTTTTTCTTTGCCTTGATGTTATACAAGTTAAGTGTCTGTTGGGACTCTTAAGACAAGAGTGCAGCATGTTAGTTTAAGGCTTAAAATGATAACAAAACCTTTCTGAAAGTTAGTATTTCATCAAGTATGAAGAAATATACAATACAGCTTTAAACATATTATAATATATGTGTGAAATCCACAGTAAATAATTATATATCAATGTCAAGAAGTATAACTGGAAAAGCATTTCATTATACTTTCTAATATGACATTTGTGATATTCATAGTTTCAGGTAAAATATATACTTGTTGTATGATGAATCCTTAAGTAGTACACAGCCTTATATAATGTACCAGATGTATAGTGTACTGTGGCAGCTCATAAGCGACAAAGGAGCACATTTGCTTAGAATAAGGACCGTATGGAAGTAAATTGTGAGACTTGAGAAAAGGGTCTTGGCAGTTTTCCCATATTTTTGTGTAGTTTTTTACATTGTGTGTGTGTATTTGTTTTTATTAACTTGGTCTTTTGTGTGTGATGTGTCTTTTGTTTTGGTTGAATCTTGACATTTGTACATCACATATTATATATGTTACAGGTGTGAATTTCAGTGCCTTGAGTCTTATTGTCTCTTGTCCATGTTTGTTTCATCTGCTGTGTTTTGTGTATGAGATTCCATGGTTACAGACCTTGTTTCATGTTTTTTTACCACACATTTATCTAGCACTTACGTACTTAATCTATATTTAGCCCAAGGAAATTTTATGATGCCAGGCTCCACAAAACTCACAAACAGACTTCACCTCACAAAGTAGGTCTGGCCCAAAACTCATTCTGGCTTGTGGTCTGCACCCTTTAAAATCAGGCTTGTTAAGTCCTGAAAGGGAGAGGGAAGTCATAAAACCCCTGGCAAAAAAAGAACAAAAACAATATTTATATAATCATAAGGTTTATTAATAAAATAACAATCTTATGACTGAATCTAAAGAGCATTCAAAAAGGTCAAATTGAAAACCAACATCACGAGAAAGGAAATCCAAACAAGGCAGCCAAACAAAGTGAGTTGGTAAAGTAGCTAATACCTCAGAACTGGCTTAATCTCTGCAAGCTTTTATAAAGGCTAATTGTGGTCCAAATAGCTGTTACAACATGAGATACAGCCCACTTTGGGTTCATCATGTAACAGACAAGATAAATATGGAACAAAGTTAAAGAATTTTTAAAAAATACTTAAAATAGCTAAAGGAACACAAACATTAGACGTTGAGCTCCTGGGTGATTCCAAATGTTTGTCATTTTAGCCCTTTCTTTTTGTTTGCAAGTTTCAGATATGACTTTGCCTGAAACTCTTCCTCCAAGACCTACATCCTAGAGTTGTATTTTCAGTATTACAGCTGATAATGATATTTGGTGTGTACTGTTAAAGGAAACTTTTTCTCAGATTACAAATTCTGATGTAGTTGTCTGTTATCCTCTTGTGCATTTGTGCATCTGGGCCTTGCACTTCTTTTTTTTATTTTGGTTAAATCCAGTTTGCCCTCTTCTCTCAAGAAGGTAGTAGACAGTTTTGTATGAAATCATCTGTTTCTTGTCAATTTTTACATCAAATAACCTTTGCTTCATAAAACAGTAATAGACTGACATGTTTCTTGAGAAAGCTGTTTCCATTTTTAACATTTTTTAACCAAGAATCGAACTTTAGGAATGCCAATACCTTGCAACCCAAGAAAGGACAGTTTATTTGCTTTATTATACAGCATAACAATTTCACCTGTGCTAACACAATTACAAAGGTTTCTGTAATAACCAATTCACAATTAAGCTTGATTAATTAAGGAGAAGTTAAGGGAGTTTACCATTAGGACACTGTAGTAATGGCTGCTGAAAATAAGGTTTTGCAGTCATATGTGAATAGTAAATTATAAATCCATCCTTTTAAGCTGTAATAGCCATTTTCAACATTAGTAATGTCTTACCTATGTTTTTGAATCGGATTAATGGAGCGCTGCCAAAAAAGTATTACTTTGCTCCAAAAATGTAAGAATTTCTGGGTGATACCAAACCTTTGAATACTAGTGTAACATCAACAATCCAACTCTCTTACAAGGATTAATAAAGTTTATCTAAACTAATAAGAACATTTTTTGCTCCTGTAACTAGATCATATACTAGAAAGGGGCTCTTAAAGGGTAAGAAAAGGGTCCCTGTTAATTTAGAGTAGAGCTGGCAGCACAGAAACAAAGAAAAGGGTTTTAATGGAACCAAATCTGTTCAAAGACATTGTCTTCTGCCTTCCCTGAAACTTTGAGGAGTTTTTAATGACCTTCAGAGGGATCATTAAAATTTTATCAATAGGAAATGTTAAAGCAATTGCCTGCTGGAATTAGAGTTGAAGTTCCATGAGAGAGAATTGGCCATCAGATATGAGAGATCAGAGGAGTGAGCTGAAGATGGTGTGGTGTTTGAGCATGTAAGCTGGTCACTTTAATACAGAGTATTTTTTTGTTTCTTTTGTATATTGTACTCATACCAATGCATGTTGACTACACATTATTAATATTTTTTTTCTTCAACCAGAGCACAGGAGGATTTTAAGAACCTACTCCGGGTAATATAATTGGATCAATATGAACATTTCTCTTTTCATTTATTCCGTCCTAGAAACAACACCAAATTTGTTACCTTTTTTTTTTTTTTTTGAGAAATTGGATTAAATAACTTAATTAGAGGATAAATGGATAAATTTAGTTATGCATATATTTTTTGAAAACTTGCAGTCTCATGTTATTTAGTACTGAGTGAAGGTGGCATATTAATGTGTCCCCCTCCCCCCAAGACATGTAAACGTGTTTAGCTCCTACATTTAATGTGACAGCCTCATCACTAAGAATCAAGCATGTGACTTGATCGTGACTGGTTGTTTGTTATTTTTTCATTGTTTCATAGGGTCGGACGTGATTCTCATTTGGGGGAAACTCATTTAAAATCTTTGTAGTGAATAGTGGCAAAATATGTCCCTGCAAAGGCTTCTTCATTAAACACCTGCCCTCAATTTTTTATAGTACATGGCCTTTAAACTGTTGGTGTTTCAGGGAGAGGGCAAAAGAAACTGAACAAAAGGCTTAGAGAAAAAAAAGCTAAAATTGCTGTCATCACTTCAGGAGCTCAGTAGTTCAAGGCAACTAAAACGTAATGATTTATTTGTACATTGTAATGAGCGCTGCAACAAAAGATACACACATAGACTACTGAAGATACTTGGCTCCACCCATTTGAGAAGTGCTTCTGTTTGCTATGCTGTCTTTCTGTCACTTTGACAATTACGTCACTGTGTGGCATAACAACAAACCGGAAGTCTCCCACTTGTTTGTGTATTTTTTCTAGTTGTTTTTTACTCGTTTTTTGCCTTTTTCATTGGATCTTCCTTTGCCTTTGCATTAGATTAAAAACTGATAACACGCATTCGCGTCCCTTGCCTCTTTCGGCCTCAACACAAGCCCTTGTAGAACTGTTCTCTTCTGGCTGCAACCTGTGTGGCTAAGTGGAAACTTTCTCACTGATTCTGTACTCAAGTAACTAGCTTTGATGAATAGGTGGTAGAAACTGCCCCTTCAATTGCTGAGTACTTGTGGAAATCCCAGTGGTGACGGTGGTCTACTGGCTAATGTGTTATTTTAATTAGGCTGAGGAGGTACACAAAGGGGAACATTGCTTTGCTTCCAATCTGGAATTTGCTTGGGTGATTTCTGGAAATCTACTATGATAAACATCAATTGGTTGTCATGGATTACTATGTCTACTTTGCTATCTAATGCAGTCACATCTACAAAAGTAAAATATTAACCAGATGAATTGTATCGACTTTGAACAAACTATGAATTGCCTGCTGATCTTCTGCTGCACCGTGGCATTCACCGGGGGTCTCATCGTTGTTTTTGTCTCAGCAGGAGTAGGAGTGGGTTTATTCCTTCACTTTTGTCTGAAGGACGCACTTCTCCATGTATTTTTGAGCGATGTGTTGATCATAACGTGCTGATTCTTCTGGTAAAATCACCAGAATATGTGTCCATAGGCACTTTGAAGTTTGGATTATTTTAACACTCAATCTATCTCCGTAACAAAGCTCTGCTGATTGGTGATTTTATTATAGACACTAAGATGAACTGCTTATGTCTTATGGAGGCTTGGCAGCAACCGGGTGATTATTTTCATCTAAATCAAGCGCACCCTCTTGAGTTTGTCTGCATCTCTAAATCCCATTCTTTCTTGGAGGGGAGGCAGTCTCGCATTAATTCACTGCAAAGACCTGAAATTATCACTGATACCTCTTACAGCGTATCCATCCTTTGAGCTGTTAGCTGGCAAACTCTGCAGACCTTCACCTATTTTAATTGCTGTTTTATATAGACCTCCTAAACTATTAAGTGTTTTTATTGCAGAAAGTTTTACTGTCTTAACAACTTTGTGTGCAATGTCTACTAATGTCATCCTTATGGGTGATTTTAACATGCACTTTGACACGTCAACTGATGCACTGACAAATGATTTTAATAAAATCCTTGACTGTTTTAATTAAATTCAATATATCAACTTTTCATAATTTAGACTTAGTTTGCTGCTGTGGTATCATACCTCACAATCTTATTCCTACTGAATAACCCATCTCAGATCACAAAACTAATACATTTGATGTTAGCTTACCTATCAGTAAAATAAAGGTTCAGCGTGTGATTTTGTTTTGTAATGTCAAGCATGTAAACCCAGAAAGCCTTATAAATTTATTGCTATTCCAGCCTGTTCTTCTGCTACCACACCATAAGAATTAGTAGACTATTACAATGTTGCTGTGTCTTCTGCCTTTGATACACTAGCTCCCTTAAAAACATGGTCTGTGTCATTTATTCACACTGCTCCCTGGTTTACATCTGAACTCCGTCAGCTCAAAGCCATGGGCCGACAGTTGGAGCGCCTAGCTAAAAAGACAGGTCTTGTTGTACATAAGAAAATGTATTCAGATCATATGTTAAAATACAAAAATGCTTTCTCTGCTGCCAATACTGTATGCTATTCTAACATTATCAATACAGGAGGGAAAACATTTTCTACAATGAATAGGCTAATTACACCACCAGAAAGTGCCGCTCACCATAAACTCTCTGTTAAATACTGTTGTACTTTTTTGGATTTCTTCAACTCAGAAATTGAAAAAATCCACCAACAACTTGCTTCCTCTATTTCTGCATAAAATGACATACCGGTACTTTCCACTATCATCCATATTCCCTTACCATCCACCCTATTCACAGATTTCAGTTTATCAGCTGAAAATGATATCTCAGGGCTTATAACAAAATGTAATTTTTCCACATGTCAATTAGATCCAATTACTACAAGCTTTGTTAAATCATGTTTGTCACATATCTCCCCCAAGATAACTACTATAGTTAACTCTTCCCTTACTACAGACACGGACCCTCTTACTTAAAACTGCCTCAATTACTCCAACTCTGAAAAAAACCTGGTTTAGACCTTAATATCCTTAACAATTATCAGCCTATCTCAAATGCTACATTCATATCTAAAGTTCTCGAAAAGATAGTTACCTCCCAACTTCAGTCTCATCTTTCAAAAAATAACCTTTTTGAACAGTTTCAGTCTGGGTTTCATCCTAAACACAGCACAGAAACTGCCTTGGTCAAAATCACAAATGATCTTCTCCAGAAAGCTGACATGGTACTTTTATCAATTTTTGTACTTCTTCCTCAGCTCTGCATTTGACACCATATCTCATCAGATACTTTTGAAATGACTAGCTAGTTTTGAAGTCTGTGCCATTATTCTCCATTGGTTTTCTTCCTACCTCACTGATAGGAAGCAGTTTGTTCAAGTAAAGGGCTTTAAATCTGAGAATGCAGTCGTTACTCGGGGAGTTCCGCAGGGTTCTGTTTTGGGGCCGCTTCTTTTTCTCATTTATATCTTCCCAATAGGTAATATCTTTTGGAACCATGGTATTAAATTTCATTGTTACGCTGATGACACACAGCTATATCTATCCACTAAATCCACTTCTGTTTTCCCTCCAGATACTCTTATAGCATGTCTCCAAGACATAAAGTCATGGATGACTCACAATTTTCTCCAATTAAACAGCAATAAAATCCACACTTGCTAAGGTTAACCATTCTTTTATTTTAATTAACAATGTTAACACAAACATCTCTTCCCAGGTTAAGAGCCTGGGCGTCATTCTAGACAGTACCCTCTCTTTTTCTTCCCATATAAGTAATGTTTCTCAGACTGCTTTCTTCCATCTCCAAAACATTTCTAGACTTCGTCTTGTTCTTACACAACACAGTACTGAAGTATTGGTTAATGCCCTAGTCACCTCACGTATAGATTACTGTAATGCTATTCTATCTGGCATCCCACAAAAAGCTGTCCATCGCTTACAACTTATTCAAAATTCTGCTGCTACAATAATAACCTTTTCTAAATCCACTAAACATATTACACCTATTCTCTCCCAACTTCACTGGCTCCCTGTTTACTACCGAATACAAAACAAAATACTGCTCTTAATATTTAAAGCTCTCCACAACCTCGCTCCTCCCTATCTCACTGATCTCCTACAGACTTACACTCCCTCTCACTCCCTCAGATCCTCATCTACAGCTTTACTTTCTGTACCACACATCAAACTCTGTTTTGTGGGAGCTCGAGCATTCTCTCATAGTGCTTCTCAACTATGGAATTCTCTTTCCTCTCATATCCGTCAACTAGACTCAATAACACATTTTAAAACTGCCCTCAAAACGTATCTTTTCAAACTGGCATACCAACTATGAATTTAACACTGTTACTGCCTGTTATCTTTGTATGTTTGCTACTACTTCTGTACCTTATTGCTTTTTGATTTTATGGTTATGTTTGTTTTTTATTTTATTAATGTTGTTGAATTTTACTGTAAGGTGACCGTGAATGTTAAGAAAGGCTGCTATTAAATAAAATGTATTATTATTATAACAACAGCAAACAGACTTTAGAGAAGCATTGTGGTCTAAGGATATACGTGTTATAACACTGTGGGTATATTCTCGCATGGCATGTTTCCTTTCCCAATTAGTAATGTTAACTTCCTCTAGTTATTTTATTTTTTTAGTCACACAGTCAGAAGGTGGATGTTGTGTAGCCTTGTCTGTGGTTTTACTGGTACCATTACACATATTTGCTGTTTCGGGGCGGAGTGGTGGCTCTGAGGCTAAAGATCTGCACTTGTATCTGTAAGGTTGCTGGCTCAAATCCCCATTACTGCCAAAAAGAGATTCTGCTCTGCTGGGCCCTTGAGCAAGGCCCTTAACCAGCAGTTGCTCCTGGGGTGCTGCACAATGGCTGATCCTGTGCTCTGACCCCAAGGGTTATGTGAAAACTAATAATTTCCTAATATAAGAAACTGTCTAAGGAGAAATAAAGAACAAAGAGAAATACCAAATCTGTATCTCCTGTGGCTGTTCATTATCGGCTTTCTTAACAGCAGTTGTTTTGTCGGGGTGTGACACATTGTTTATGTCAAATGCATATTTTGCAGTCCATATTTTGAAAAAAATGTGCCCTCTATAATGTTTGGGACGAAGACACATTTTTATTTGACTTAACCCTTTGCTTCACAGTTTAAAATTACAAATCAGGCAACTCAGATGTGATTAAAGTGTGCATTGCAGACTGTAATTTAAGGGTATTTGCTTACATTTCAGACACAGCATGTGGAATTCACAACACTTTGTATAAATGGTCACCTCATTTTAGGGCACCATAATGTTTGGGTTATAGAGATATGTAGATTGAGTGACCAAAATATATGAAAATATCCATAAATTAAAGTCTGCAGTGTGAATTTTATTCACATGTAATTTTAAACTGTGGAGCAAAGGGTGAATCAAGGAAAAATGTGTCTTTGTCCCATACATTATGGAGGGCACTGTAGCTGCCAGTTCTTTCAACCTTACATCCGATACTATCGTTGTAGCTGAACACCAGTGAGCACATACAACACCTGCAACAATGTACATTTTACTTTTACTACTAGTCCATTAATGTCTTTGAATGCCAATGTACTGTATAATCTAATTTTACAGAAAGGTTTTTCACTTTTAAAATGTTTATTTTTTAACACGTGCAACACACATTTATATGTTTAACTGAGGTCTCTTTAGGAAGCTTTTCAGCTATAGACAGTTTATCATAATCAGAAGCTTACTCTCTGTCGGACCAGGTAAACAAGAATAGCATTGCTCTTTGTAGTTCAAAATCACTGCTTCTAATTTGCGTGCCACCTGCATGAGACACTCGGTGAACCATCTAATTGTTCCCACCCAGTTTTAAGCAAAATTCACTCATGATTGTCTCCAGCAAGGCTAGTAGTGAAATAAATTTGTTCAGCTCAAGTGAAACACCTCTGTCTTGCAAAAGTGGAATATTTTCCAAAAAGTACAGTCCCTCATATTATCATCCTAGCCTTGGAACAGCTAAATGTCTGTCTTTCTCTTCAGGCAGAGAGTGTTGGAGAACTCCAAATGGGACCTTTTTATTTTATAGTTAACAAAACCCTGAATTTTAGTATAAATCTTTTCTGTGCTAATTTTGCTTTTCTGAGTGACATCTGTTAAAACCATGTTTTCCATAATGTTTTCATTATTGATTATTTGTGTTTTGTCCTTAGCACTGAGCTTCCATGTCTTGTGGTTTTGTATTGGTATGTCTCTCTGTCATGCCTGCATACAGTATGTGCGTGCAGTCTCAGTATTGCATCCTTTTTTCTGGTTCTACTCTGTTTGCATTCTCAATTCCAATGTCTAAAATTCTATAAACTAGCATATTGATTTTTTGTGTTTGTATTTGTGTCTTATACAGTTTTTTTCCTTGCATCCCATGTAATGCTGCTTTGTTTTTAGTTGTTTTTGCACTCTAGTAAGTCACCAGAAATTTATGAAAGAATTGTTATAACTGTCCTTAAGCCCAGCTACTACTGCTTACAGACTTACCTTTGTAGTAAGAGACAGAGGTAACTTGCTTATCCTTCCTTTCCCAAGGCCTTTTAAGGCACACTGCCAAGAATCATTCAGCCCCTAGTGACTCCACAGTGAAATTGCATGCAAGTGACTAAATAAAAGATTGCAAGTTGAGCACCTATGAAGAAAATGTTAATGCCATTAGGAGTATTTCCTATTTTTAAAGTATGATGGAAAGGGTGTATTTGCATCCAATGTTGTACATTTAGTTTCTAACAATGACATGAGTGTGTAATGTGTGAAGACTTTAGTTTAAATATCAAATAAACATGTGTGCTTTTATTCAAGAATATAACCAAAGTAAAAAAAAATCAGTTCATATATTGCTGTCAATGAGTTACAAACCCAAGATCAAATGTCAATTGACAGAAAGTTGATATGTATTCTTGGATGGTGCAGAGGTAAGAACTGCTGCTTTATAACCAAAAGGTTCCAGGTTCGAGTCGGGGTGCTCTTCGTTTTGAGTAGTGAGCTGCTATTATTATTACTATAATATAATAAAACATACATTTGACTTGAGTCTGTAAAACCCGGTGTAAATTTTGGCTACTTGTAAAAGTTAGCGTTTTTTCTTATTATACAGTTTTATTCTTTCAGTAATGTTCACGTGGTACACTGAACTTGCCTCTCCCACTCTGAGTTGATGGCGTTTTTCTCCATTCTTTACCTTTACCTTCACCTTTATTTTTACTTCCTTAACTTGTGGAGGGTGTATCCTGTAGCAAACCCCTAACTTTTTTCGTGAAAGCCCGTCTCAGTCAATAAGTCTTAAAAACAGGTGTAGAGATATTGACAATAAGCTACGCAAACCCACCAAGACATGGAATCGTTTAAATCAAGGAGCTGCGCTACCTTCTTCCAGATCGGCCCCAAGGCGTTCATATTTTTCCAAAGCAGTTCTGGTCTTCATCGGCATCTGTAGCTGAGTCGAAAAACACCATCCCATACTATTAGTTAACGATTAACACATTTCTATATGTATTGTAAGCATACAATACAACTGATAATATGTTGCGCTTATTTATCTGGTGTACCGACATTTTTGCGCGTTTAACGGCAGAGATCCAACGTGGTTTGTGCCCTTCAGAATGAAAACAGTTTGCATTTACCTTTTTAATAAAAGGCGAGCTTTTAAGCCTGAGAAATCACCCCGTAAATGCACACGTTTAATTGCACATGTGTTAATATGTATGCTTACACAATATTAAAAGACACTCAACAATTAACGTCATTTACCTTCGTTCCCGCGTTTGAGTCGTGCTGTAAATTGTTACTGTGAAATATAATTGACAAATAATTTGGTGAATGAACTTGTGAAGAAGGTGGAGCTGGAGTATTACGTCACTTCATTAACGAAAATGCCGTGATGTGCGGAAGGGCGGGGGGAGTGTGGGGGTTGACGGAGAATGTTTTCTTCAGCGCTCTTTGGGGCTCCTCCTCATTTTCAGTTCACGTGATTACATAGGAGGCGTGATGACGCGATACGCGACTCCGCCTCCTCCATTACAGTATATGGACAAAAAAGAGGTTCCAGTTTATGACCATTACGCATAGAATTTCGAAATGAAACCTGCCTAACTTTTGTAAGTAAGCTGTAAGGAATGAGCCTGCCAAATTTCAGCCTTCCACCTACATGGGAAGTTGGAGAATTAGTGATGAGTGAGTGAGGGCTTTGCCTTTTATTAGTATAGATTCAGCTGCATTCTATCGTTACTATTTTTGAATTTGATTCATTGTTTCAAAAATATTTACTACACCAAAATGTGATCGGCCTCTCTTTAATGATCAAAACAAAAATTGCCAGTGCTTCAGCTTTCAAAAACAGAAAAGCAAATCCGTGAATGCTCCTGAATGCTCTCCATATAATAATTAGAAGATCAGAACAATGTTGTTTGTTTTGCATTATAAGTTAAATTATTGAAAGTGTTAGAATTACAGGAATGCATTTACTTTGGATGTGGTTGTAGATCATGTTATTGCCTTAAGGCAGTGTCATATTTAATTCAGTGAGTTTTAGATGGAAGCTATGTCACATTTAAGGACTGCTGCTCACCTTAAGTGATTCATAGTGCATGACTAATTGCAAGATTATTGCAAGTTTTCTCATTTATTCCAAGTCCTGCGTTGACCTATGTGTGAAGTGCAGCCTTTCAAAGAAAAGAATTTTGGAGACAGGAAGAGTAATTGTGTATCAGGAGTAAAAATGTGCCTAATGTGTTTCTTCTCAGTAATTCATTCTTGGACTTATAGCATGGTTCTCTGATCATATTTCTAGATGTTTTTTTTTGGTATGTGGTTTGCAGTACACACAATATTTGGGATAAAATTAATGAGTTCATTGTTTGTATTTCCCTTCTGTTAAACTAATATCACCTTGTCTCTGAGCACTTTCCATCAAGGCTTCTGTGAAAACATAATTAATTAATTAATTAGTTAATCATAGAAATGTTGGTGGACTACAGCCAGGTTAAATCGTGACTTACAGCAAATATACCTTTTTTCAACTAAGAGAAATGTCTATGCAATTTACAGATCTTTTAAATTGAGGTTAACCTTTGAAGCTCTATAAACATGCATGATAAAATATTATCCCTTTTAACACTGCAAACATTGACTTCTTGCATAAACTTAATGTAATTGTTAATAAAAGTATCTGAAACTTATAAAATGCTTGTAATTATACTTCAGTATACCATAGAAACATCTGGCAGAAAGATCTTAAAACACTGAAGCAGCAAACTTTGCGAAAACCAATACTTGAGTCATTCTCAAAACCTTTGGTCACGACTGTACATGTTCCTTTGTGGTGGTCTGTGATAATGGTTTCTTAGCTCACTTTCTTCTTTGTCTTTTGCAGCTTTATAGGGAAAATCAGTACTCTTTCTAGTATTAGAGTTTAAATGTTGAAGTTTCCTTCTTGAAATAATGGCTTCTTCTCAGCAGACTGGGCTCAATGCTTCAGCTTGGCAGACTGGATGTCATCGAAAAGAGACTCTGTTTCAGATACCCAAAGAGAAGATATTCTCAGCTTTCAGCTCCCTAGGGAGAGGATCATCAGCTTTCTGGTCTCAGAGAAAGTTTTAGAAGGTCATTCTGTGGAGTGAAATCACAGTTTATCCCTTGGATCAGAGTGCCCCAGGGAGGTTTGCCCCAAGAGAGTTTACAGGGAGTTCAATGAGAAAATACAGTACAAGATGGGATGAGTGCGACTGGTTTATGAATGAAGGTGGAACCTCTCACAATTGAATTAACGTCACTTCCATTTACAAAATCTGTGTTTTCCCATAGGTGTATTGTAAGAGCCAATCTTAGAAAGTTAAAGTTTTGAGTTAAACTTATATTAGTGCTTGCTTAATTTGAATAGAATATAATTTCTTTCATAGACAATGGTATAGTCTTTTCCCCCTATAAGTTAGTAAGAGATAGAACTTTCTTGCTATAACTGAGATACATTGTGATAATTGAGTCAGTTGTTGTTTAGAACAGGTCCCAGTACACAGGGACTTGAAAGACCCTTCAACTTAGAAATGGAGTAGGCATATAGTTTTCTGACCGTCGTCTAGAATGGTTCAGAAACGTTGTCATTTTGAAATAGTTCAGAAACGTTTGAAGTGATTGTAACGATTTGAAATGTAACAAGATTTAAGCTTTGAATAGAACTTTCCTTAACAAGAACTTTTTTTTGCTATTTTATTTTTTTCTTTTTTGTGTGAACTGTTTTACTTTGAATTTTAACTAAAATTTTTAAAAACTAAAATATTTTGTCTGTTAGAATCATTTTGGCGCGTCAGGCTTTTGTTGAATCCCATTTTTAAGCTAGAGCTGCTGAACTTTGGTAATTTTAGAAAAATGCAGCTACATGCATTATTTTGTCTGTCACAGTTGTCAGTGCTTGAAATATAGGTGTTTGTTTTTGCTGAGTCCATTTCGTACCTTCAAGCCGAAGAAGTGTCTGCAAAGGGTCCTCTGCAAAGATGTTAGTGCAAGTCTGATTTACACCTTTGTTATCAGATGAAGTACAGGCTGGTCCTGGTAGTGTAGCCACTTATCTTGGAATGTAAGTCGGGGAAGGCACAGCTGGATGTCTATTAAATCTGCTTCCTTAACAGGTCTGGTTTGCCATTAAATGCTAGCAGAATTGGCAATGCCCACTTTGTCCTACATCATATAATTAATGTTTGTTGGGGCAAATAAAATCTTGAGCGTGGGGCATTTCTCACATCTAAATTTCAGCTTTCAAGTGTTTATTGCAAAGACTAAAAAAATGCTCCTCCACATTCTTTAGTGATGTCATAATGTTTGTTGTAATGCATTGTGGAACCATTTTTAATTCTCATGCTCCTAATACATCCCAGCTTTGATGCATTTAAGAAGAATGTGTCAATAATAAGAAACACTATTTTCTTTTACAAGTTGATGACATTATAGAAAAAAATAGAATAAATGCATGCCTTGTTTTAGGATCCAGTGAGAACCTAGGAAGGGGCATCATTCAAGCTTATATATTTGATTTTTCCAGTACATAATTAATTATTTACCAAAGTTTAGTTATAGTATGGTGGATATAATTCAATACTTTCTTTCTACCCCTCCTTTAACCGTCACCTTATCGTGGTGGAGGGGTTTGCGTGTCCCAATGATCCTAGGAGCTCTGTTGTCCGGGGCTTTATGCCCCTGGTAGGGCCACCCAAGGCAAACTGGTCCTAGGTGAGGGATGAGACAAAGAGCGGTTAAACAAACCTCCTATGAAGAAAAACAATTTTGGACGGCGTTTTCCCTTGCCCGGACGCGGGTCACCGGGGCCCCACTCTGGAGCCAGGCCTGGAGGTGGGGCTCGATGGCGAGTGCCTGGTGGCCGGGCCTGCACCCATGGGGCTCGGCCTGGGCACAGCCCGAAGAGGCAATGTGGGTCCCCCTTCCCATGGGCTCACCACCTATGGGAGGGGCCAAGGAGGGCGGGTGCAGTGTGAGTTGGGTGGTGGCCGAAGGCGGGGACCTTGGCGGTCCGATCCTCGGCTACAGAAACTGGCTCTTGGGACGTGGAATGTCACCTCTCTGAAGGGGAAGGAGCCTGAGCTAGTGCGCGAAGTTGAGAGGTTCTGGCTAGATATAGTCGGACTCACCTCGACGCACAGCTTGGACTCTGGAACCAATCTCCTTGAGAGGGGCTGGACTCTGTACCACTCTGGAGTTGCCCCCGGTGAGAGGCGCCGAGCAGGTGTGGGTATACTTATTGCCCCCCAACTTGGAGCCTGTACATTGGGGTTTACATTGGGGACATTGAGTCCGAATGGGCCATGTTCCGTGCCTCTATTGTTGAGGCAGCTGACCGGAGCTGTGGCCGTCAGGTGGTCGGTGCCTGTCGTGGCGGCAATCCCCAAACCCGTTGGTGGACACCGGCGGTGAAGGATGCCGTCAAGCTGAAGAAGGAGTCCTACAGGACCCTTTTGTCCTGTGGGACCCCGGAGGCAGCTGATAGGTACCGGCAGGCCAAGCGGAATGCGGCTTTGGTGGTTGCTGAGGCAAAAACTCGAGCGTGGGAGGAGTTTGGGGGAGGCCATGGAGAACGACTTTTGGACGGCTTCGAGGAGATTCTGGTCCACCGTCCGGCGTCTCAGGAAGGGGAAGCAGTGCAGTGTCAACACTGTATATGGTGGGGATGGTGCGCTGCTGACCTCGACTCGGACGTTGTGGGTCGGTGGGGGGAATACTTCGAAGACCTCCTCAATCCCATTAACATGCCTTCCAATGAGGAAGCAGAGCCTGGGGGACTCAGAGGTGGGCTCCCCATCTCTGGGACTGAGGTCACCGAGGTGGTCAAAAAAACTCCTTGGTGGCAGGGCCCTGGGGGTGGATGAGATACGCCCGGAGTTCCTCAAGGCTCTGGATGTTGTAGGACTGTCTTGGCTGACACGCCTCTGCAACATCGCATGGACATCAGGGACAGTGCCTCTGGATTGGCAGACCGGGGTGGTGGTCCCCCTCTTTAAGAAGGGGGATCGGAGGGTGTGTTCCAACTACAGAGGGATCACACTCCTCAGCCTCCCTGGAAAAGTCTATTCAGGGGTCCTGGAGAGGAGGGTCCGTCGGATAGTCGAGCCTCGGATTCAGGAGGAACAGTGTGGTTTTCGTCCTGGTCGCGGAACAGTGGACCAGCTCTATACCCTTAGCAGGGTCCTGGAGGGTGCATGGGAGTTTGCCCAACCAGTCTACATGTGTTTTGTGGACTTGGAAAAGGCATTCGACTGTGTCCCTCGGGGAATCCTGTGGGGGGTACTCCGAGAGTATGGGGTACCGGCCCCCCTGATAAGGGCTGTTCAGTCCCTGTACGATCGGTGCCAGAGCTTGGTCCGCATTGCCGGCAGTAAGTCGAACCCGTTTCCAGTGAGAGTTGGACTCCGCCAGGGCTGCCCTTTGTCACCGATTCTGTTCATAACTTTTATGGACAGAATTTCTAGGCGCAGCCAGGGTGTTGAGGGGGTCCGGTTTGGTGGGCTCAGGATTGGGTCACTGCTTTTTGCAGATGATGTTGTCCTGTTTGCTTCATCAGGCCGTGATCTTCAGCTCTCTCTGGATCGGTTCGCAGCCGAGTGTGAAGCGGCTGGGATGAGAATCAGCACCTCCAAATCCAAGACCATGGTCCTCAGCCGGAAAAGGGTGGAGTGCCCTCTCAGGGTTGGTAGCGAGATCCTGCCCCAAGTGGAAGAGTTCAAGTATCTCGGGGTCTTGTTCACGAGTGAGGGAAGAATGGAGCGTGAGATCGACAGGCGGATCGGTGCGGCATCCGCAGTAATGCGGGTGCTGCATCGGTCTGTCATGGTGAAAAAGGAGCTGAGCCGCAAGGCGAAGCTCTCAATTTACCAGTCGATCTATGTTCCTACCCTCACCTATGGTCATGAGCTATGGGTAGTGACCGAAAGAACGAGATCGCGAGTACAAGCGGCTGAAATGAGTTTCCTCCGCAGGGTGTCTGGGCTTTCCCTTAAAGATAGGGTGAGAAGCTCAGTCATCCGGGAGGGGCTCAGAGTAGAGCCGCTGCTCCTCCGCATCGAGCGGAGTCAGATGAGGTGGCTCGGGCATCTAATCAGGATGCCTCCTGGACGCCTCCCTGGTGAGGTGTTCCGGGCACGTCTAACCGGGAGGAGGCCCCGGGGAAGACCCAGGACACGTTGGAGGAACTGTGTCTCTCGACTGGCCTGGGAACGCCTTGGGATTCTCCCGGAAGAGCTAGAAGAAGTGGCCAGGGAGAGGGAAGTCTGGGCATCTCTGCTCAAGCTGCTGCCCCCGCGACCCGACCTCGGATAAGCGGGAGACAATGGATGGATGGATGGACTTTCTTTCTATTGTTTGTTAAGATTAACTGAAGACAGAAATAATGATAATGTAAAAGAAACAGCATTTTAGTGAGTCTGAGTGTCCTGAATAAAAACTATAATCCAGGCCTTTAATGGCCTCTTGTGTGTCTGTCTGTGGAGAGAATGTCAACCTCGTTGAGAGGTTTTCCTTCCTCGGCAGTTACATGCTTGTCTCTGGTTACTCTTCCTGTAAAGTCGGTAGACTGATTCTGAGAGCGTGGGGGGTGGGGGGGTGTCTCTGCAAAAGGACAAAAGTCAAAGTCCTTAGAGTCCTGTGCATAGAATTCACACTAAAACATGGCATACGGACAAAAGCCGAGATGTGCGTATGCACAAAAAAATCCAGATGTATGAATCTATGTGTATGCCGACTTCCATGTTCTCCCGCTACATAAATCCCGAACAGTGTGAAAAGTAACGCACGCACCTGTTGCCACTCCCCAACTCCTCCTAGAATTACGCCTCTTTGAATATGCAAATCAATATAAATAGGCCTTAAGCTCAGCGTTCTGTGAAAAGACAATGGCAAAAGCACGGGAAAAATAGAAGAATTTCAGCAAATACCAAGTGAAGGCAAGGAAAAACATACTATTTGTTGGTTTAAACGGTGGTATAAACAGCAACAGGAAGTTGATCGAGTGACATAGAGTGTCAGAGAAACTCAAAAGTTCAATTTCACAAAGTCTCACAGTGCCCAAAATAAAAAAGAAGTTGTCAGATATCAAAGTCGCTGTGAAAAGGCGAGTCATAGCCCACCATCTGATCGTCATATGGAAGCTTATTAGGGCACAGAGAAAAGACAAAAAATAGGCACACAGCGGCAAAAAAAGCTCGAAATGTCAACTTTAATCTCTAACTTTCCACTTTAATCACGTAGTTTATTTTGTCATTAAAGTAGAACATCATAAACTTCATCTTAAAATCGTTTAATTTACTAGTTTCTCAAATACCATCATAACTAAAGTAGCACATTAAATGCTTTGTTTTCTATGTGTTCTTCTATGTGCTCTATGTGTGTGAATCACTACGTGCTTCTTAAACTAGCTTTCTCTTCCTCCGACAGGATACAGAATCCATTACATTCATGATATTACAGCTCTCTGAATAAATTAAATACTGAGATGTATACTTGATATAATTTTCATGATGATAGGAATTAAAGCATGTTATTAAACATGGGAACACAGTGGCGCAGTGATATGAACAAGCTGGCGTTCCATCCAGAGACTGCTCCTGCCTTACGCAAGATGCTTGCTGCACCGTGCGTGACCTTCAATGAAATAATTTATTGCAGTAGTACTATCTCTTTCAAACGTACTAACCCCCCAATTCCTGTACTTCCTTTTCTTTCTCCAAGTACCCAATTGCCACACAATCAGCTCTGTAATAGATGTCAAGCCATCTGTAAGCTTAGAACACAGATTCTTCAAAACTTTTAAGGAACATTGAAATAACTTCGTAGTACATGTTTGATTATTCCATCCAGTCTCACACCAGCCCCAGCAAGAATCCAGCATGAGGCAGGAATAATCCCTTAACGGAGCGCCAGCTTGTCACTACCACTGTCCACTGCATCCTCACGTTTAATTGTTAACAATATACTTATTTAAATGTTAAAATTTGACCTGTTTAATGTAAAAAACATATTTTGCTGCATTTCATCTTAAAAATGATATCATATGTAAATACACGCTTTATAAAGTGGCTCAGGTTGTGCAATATTATAACTATCGCAAGTTTACAGTGAGATATTGTACTTATAAGTACAAACAGATCTATAAGGAGCACTTGATGGACTGATTGAGTGCATTTAGAGCTCTCGGGATGAAACTGTTTCTAAACCGCAATGTCATTATAGGAAAGGCTTTGAAGCTTTTGCCGCATCAGAGCAGTTCAAATAGCACATGGCTGAGGCAGCGTGTGCTTGTTGCTGTACACCAATAATTCTCTTTCCAATCTGATTCCACACTCGGATACAGTGGGATAAATACTTGAGAGTAACAACGCTAAAGCAGCTATGGTATTTCGAACAGTTTGGCCATTCCGTATATTGTTACAGGTTAATTACAATCAGATGCCTTAAACTAATAAACAATATGCGGTTAATTTCAGTGTATTTGATAAAGCCATCAGGGATGTGCACCTAAAAAGTAAAGGGAAACCACACTGGAACAAAAGCACTGCTTTGACGCTGGGTGCTGCTAGTTTGCAAAACTGAGCGGAGAACTTGTGTACGCCAAGGATTTAGCTGGCATGAAAATGTGTGTGGCTTTACACCAAGTTTAGTTTTTATACATTGCGATGTGAGCGTGGAAACAGGCACCCCTGGTGCTTCCTTTTTTGCTATATGGTTGTGAAACATGGATGCTATCCAGTGACCTCAGACAAAGACTGAACTCCTTAGTACTTTGTGTTGCTCATGGAGTCACAATTGAGGCAAATTACCTGCATTGTGAGGGAGCGTCATTTATGGCACTATGGCGATGTGGTGCAATTCCCCAAGGGTGATCCGTTTCACAAGATCCTCACTGCTGAAGATCTGAGCAGCTGGACCAGGCCAACATTGGGCCCATGTAACACCTGGCTGCAGCAGATCGAAGGTCATTTCCAAAGGGTGGGACTGGACCACGTGTCTGCCTGGGGGGTTGCCAAACAGGATCCAGAGCTGTTTCATCGTATAGTGGGTGGTGCAAAGCGACGTACTAATAATGCATGCTCCCCAACGTGACCTGACCTGGCGTTTTATAATTGTTATAGATTTAAAATAAAACATATTTTGCTGTTCCTTTATCTTGATCAATTTTATACAATGTTCTTTTCTTTATAAAATGCCAAATTCAGTATTTTATCATTTGATAAAAATATAGATGATCTGCATTTCCCATTTTTTAAAAATAAGATTTAGTGCTTTGTTTTTGATTGAAAAGATCTTTGGAAGCATTTGTCAGAGTTTGTTTCTGCTTTGAATAAGCAAAAAGCAATAGAAAATAGGTAACGTTAAATATTTCAGTTGGAAGACATAATAAATGTGGCTTAAGTCTATTTTAAGCTTTTATTGTTGTTTATTTTTAGAAATTATAAAATTCTGCATGTAATTCCCTGCTTTAAGTGAAAGGGGATTATGAGAAAGCTGAGAGTCATATGTTGACTCTACATGCTGTATTGAGTTTTGTAAAATTTAATTTTCAAAAAATATTTTTAACTTTATTAATATTATAAACCAGTGTTTGGGTTATGAGTAATTTGAAACAGATGAAAGGAAGAAGTTCATTTACCCAGAGGGATGTTAATCTTAGGAAAGGGCTAACAGGTCTTCATGGTAATGCCAAAAGTTTATGGCATTTTAAAAATCTGCTTTGATGAGCTCTGCACCTTGAGGATAGTGGGGCCCTCTTACTACATACACAAGACAGTAAGACGCCACAAGACCCGCTATGTACAGAAAAACAGGTTATAGTAACCCTCAGTGGTAATGAAATAGTATAAATTAAAATGGTTATTTTGTTCTGTACAAAATGCTATGCTATGCAGTGACATCACTGATCACAGAAATATTCAATACACTCTTTATAATTAAATGGGAAGCCGCTGTGTAATAATAAACAGTTTACCAGACATTTAATGGTAATTTTGATTAAAGTTGTTGAATTTATTGTGTTGTACAAACATTTCTTGTAGCATTTTAACTATTGTTCAGACTTTACATGCAACTGGTGAGTTTTAAATACCATCAGATGAGACACGCATTATTTGTTTTTATTTTCTCTTTCTCTTCTATTGACTATGACTGTGAAGTAAATGCATACAAGTAGTCTTAGCTACATCTTTGTAAAATTTTCAGTCTTTTTTTACGATTACTCTAAAAATAAATAATATCATTTCAGTCCTTAATGTTTTTCTGTTGACTTTTTGTTTAATAGTTTTAATAAACTTACTACTAATAAGATGTCCATTATTCTGTTCAGATATTTTCATGTATCATAACACATTTACCCTTAAAAGGGAAGTGGTCTGTGTTATTTTTGCTCTCAGAAAAATGAGAAGTGAAAACTAAAGAAAAAAAAATCCTAAAAAATGAATACATTTAAAGCATGAATTTAAAAGTCAAATTATTAATTTAATTTAATGATTATTAATTATCAAATCAGATTATTAAAAAAAAACTTTTTTCCTATATTCTGTGAAACTGCAGCCTTTACTTTTAGCTGTTTTATTCTTAATAATTATAATAATTACAAATCAAATATTAAATATTTTCAGTTCTTGAAGTTAAAAATAAGACTGCATGACTTGCAAGAAAGAGACTGTAAGAAATCATAAAAAGATAACATGAAGAATGTGCTGTGGAGTCTGCAACTTGGCAAACATTGTCTTTAATAAATTCTAAATTTCAGCTTAGATGTTGTATTTTGGCTATTTATAGTATTTTCCAGGAAAGACATAAAGATGAAAGAAGCAAGGCTCAATGTTAGATTGTTCTCGCTCTATAGATAATGCAGCTATGACACACTGCATTTCTGTAGAAACATCCGTCCTTGTCTGTTACATTAAAAACTCAGCATCTGCTCTTGGTTGGTAGCTCTGATTTGTATCTTATTCCACATCTGTAGTGAACCGTTTTCAATTTTAGTGCTGGGACAAACAGAAATAGGAGACTGGGTTTGAATCATGGTCTACATACTGTCTACAATGTTTGGAATTTGCTTGGTCTTCCCTTAACATCCTAAAAATCATCTCAGATAAACTGATGCCTCTGAACTGGTCAGGAGTTAGTGAGGAAGTGTGGCCTCAGTATGCTGTTTGTTTTCTGGCACCTTAGTTCCTACTTTACACCCAACTGCTGCTGTTACAGTCTTCAACTCACTGTAAATCTTGGTCAGATTTTGTTGGTTCAAAAACTGGATTGATAGATACCAGAGTAAGATGGTGTATGTTCCTTATTGTATTTTTTAAGTGCTATAGGTAGTATTCTGTAAAACACATCAAACCCTACAGAGTCTCATCCTAGGTATACAGTGAACTCCAAACTTTATTAATATGAACTTTCTCAATTGCTCATTCCTTCATCCATTATTTAAGATGCTTAATCCAGTTCCAGGTAATGGAGGCCAAAAGCTTTTCAAAGCCTATTGGCAGCAGCTAGCTCAAGGCAAGGACTGTCCTCTTCCTAAGGCAGAGGGCCAATTCATCACAACCTTTATATACTTATCTCATAGGGGGTGAGTTTATAATTGCTATTTAACCCAACACACACCTTTAAGTTGAGGAACAAAGACAAGTACTTGCAGGAAATCCTACAGAGACTATGAGTAGGTCACAATTCAAACCTAGGGCTCTGGAGCTATGAAGCAGCAGTGCTAACCAAATAGATACAGCAATAGATGTTTGATGGTAATGGAGGCCAAAAGCTTTTCAAAGCCTATTGGCAGCAGCTAGCTCAAGGCAAGGACTGTCCTCTTCCTAAGGCAGAGGGCCAATTCATCACAACCTTTATATACTTATCTCATAGGGGGTGAGTTTATAATTGCTATTTAACCCAACACACACCTTTAAGTTGAGGAACAAAGACAAGTACTTGCAGGAAATCCTACAGAGACTATGAGTAGGTCACAATTCAAACCTAGGGCTCTGGAGCTATGAAGCAGCAGTGCTAACCAAATAGATACAGCAATAGATGTGTGATGGATGAGGTAGTGAAGATAAAATGTATTGGGTCACAATTCTTCTGAAGCTGATTTAACAATATTGAGACTTGAATAGGAGAACACATAGAGGTTTGTGGTTTTTTTTTTGATATTGTGAATGGCTCATCAATATACTGTATGCCACCATATAAGAAAACTAATATGCACACTGTAGGGTGTGCTTCAACAGATTTGGCTGGCATGCATTACATTCTTCCTAAATGAAGTAGTGAGAATATGTGTTTAATAACAAATGAATTCTGGAAGTTTCCTGTCTTTATAAACAAAGGCTGTCATTGCCAACCCCGGGAAACAATTTCTCAAGTGCTAGACTAAACAATGATGAGAAAACAGGCCCCTGAAATGAAATGTATTAATTGGAGCAGTAGCAGAGAAAATCCAGTAGCATAGACCTGAAAGATAATTTCAGCTGGATAACAAGCAGATAAGAAATGATAAAGGTGTAGATCAAATGTCCGAGTGCTTCAATCATGTGATCATTGTGGAATATGAAAAGTATAAAGCAAAAGACCAATTAACGGCTTTAGTAAACAACTGCTTGTGAAGCCCCGTGCACTTGCACCTCTATACACACTCAGACTCTGGGCATCTCTAATATAACTGAGCAGATCATTGGTGTAAAGTAGAGGCACCAAACTAAAGAAAATATTAAAAAAAAAAAAAAAAAAATAGTCCCATTAAAACAAAAAAAGTTCTAATGCCATGCACTTCAAATTAAATTTCTTTTAATCGAATGTCTTGTTTGTGCCCACACAAACACACCTCCAACTTCATCTGAAGTTGCTTTCATTTTTACTCTCTTTCTCTGGGACTTCATGTCTCACAGCTTCTCTGCACGCCCAACTTACGTGTTTCCATTATTATCTGGATACTTTTTCCGCAACTCACGTGGCCCAACCAACATCCTTCTCCAGGATGGCACGAAGTAACGCTGAGATGTCAGCATGCCGGCGCTCGAGAATTAAAGCAAGGAACAGACCTTCTCACTCACATTAAACTGCCAGCAACGTTTCCATCCATGGTGCGCCTCCATAAAATCACTGCAGCTGCTTGCTCCCAGTCTTTTAATCTACCCTGCAGGTAAGTGCACATTTTGTAACTAAATTATACAATAATAAAATTGCTATAGTCAGTTGTTATTGTCTCCAAATGTCCAGTGATAGACCTATCACACTGCTGTCAAACACCATTTTGAAGGTGTCTCCAGTGAGTGCATTTTTTGGTAGAAATATAACAATAGTTTTGTTGACAACAAATAATGTAGTCTAGCAATAAGTTGCATCTCATCCACAAGATCATTTTTTACCACAAAACACTACTAGTTGATTGCTTTGTTACTTTTGCTTTATATTCTATAAAATGCAAATTTTTTATGAAATCTAACCAGGGTAATATTCAATTCTGACTCCTCAGTGAAGAATATGCTTAACCGTAGGCATCAGCCAAGGAAGTTCTTCGATCAGGAATCCTCTCCTCTATTGCTTAGGAAGTTTTTACAGTAACTAGACTTTACAATATTTAGTCATGGCTGTGCCTTTACTGGTGTTAATATTAATTGTTGTAAGGTGGAGGATGCTCTCTTCCTTCTATCCTGAACGGTGCCTAGATGCCATAACATACTCCAACAGAGATTAATAAAGTATATATTTAAAAAAAAACAATAATGGTCAATTTATTTAAAGACAGGTGGAGGATAAAGAGAGAAACACCACATGTTTAATGGGAGAAAAAATACAGATACTAGTTCCTAACAATGTATTTTGTTTTTCCTTTTTTTCAACAAAGGAAGTATAATGGTTTGGTGTTTGTGACTGGTGCCTCTCTATGGCTGGTTCCCAACCATCACCAAGTGTTGCAAGGGTCGACTCTGGCCCCAGTGTCCATGAACTATATTAAGTGGGTGGGAAAATGTTATGTTATTCTTTGGATGCTTGCTGTGTGTTATACAGAGATATATTATGGGCTTCTTGGTGGTGTTTTATTTTTTTGTTTGTTTTTTTTGGAAAAGTGCCATTGCATTAACAAAACTACACTGTGACCATGACAGTGAGAGGGGCTGAGAGCATGCCACACCCAACACACAACAAACCACCTGGATTGGGACCCGAGTGCAGTAGGTAACACCTCAGCACCACACTGGAAACAGTGTGAGTTTTTGTAAGGTGGTTGGACTGCTAATCCTACCACCAACCCCTAAATTTTCCCCAAGTTGGAGGACCCACTTGCAGGGCTGGATGCAGATTAACGTCATTCCTAGGATGAAGCAATTGCAGGTTAAGGGCCTTGCTCAAGTGCCCAACTGAATAAAATCACTTCTGCCGTTTACAGGATTTGAACTGGCAACCTTTCAATTGCTGGCGCAGATCCTCAGAGCCACCACTCCTCCCCAACATAACAAAAACAAAATTTTAAAACATAGATTCACCCACGGAGCAAATTATTAGGAACAGTATACTAATACTGAGTAAAGCCTCCTTTTTTTCCTCAAAACAGCCTCCATTGTTTGTGACATGGAGTTCGCAAGATTTTGGAAAACATTCCTTAAACCACCACCACAACAGCCTGTACTGTTCACTCCAGGCAGGTTGGGTGCATGGATTTGTGATATTGGTGTCAAATTCTGACCCTACCATCTGTGTGCCTCAGCAGAAGTTTAGATTCAAAAGACCAAGCTTCATTTTCTAGTCAACTTCCCAGTTTTGATGAACCTGGGTCCAGTGAAGTTTCAGATTTCTGTTCTTGGCTGACAGGAGTGGAACCCGATGTGGTCATCTTCTGTTGTAGCCAATCTACATCAAAGTTCAACCACAGTTGTACAGAGTGGTTATCTGAGTTACTGTAGCCTTTCTATCAGCAAAAAACAATCTGACTATTCTGCTCTGACTCTTGTCATCATAAGGCATTTCCATCCACAGAACAGTCATGCACTGAATGTTTCTTGTTTTTCGCACCATTCCAAGTAATCTCTAGAAATTGTTGTCAAAGTTCCAGAAGATCAGTTACAGAACTACTGAAGCAAGGCCATCTGGTACCAACAATTATGCCACAGTCAAAATCTCTGAGGTCATTTTTTTCCTTATACTGTTATTTTATGTGAACATTAATTGGAACACCAGGGGCCTCATATATAACGGCGTGCGTAGAACTCACACTATAACATGGCGTAAGCACAAAAGTGGGAATGTGCGCACGCACAGAAAAATCCAGATGCAGGAATCTGTACGTACGCAAACTTTCACGTTCTTCCACTACGTAAATCCCGATCAGCGTGAAAAGTAACGCACGTGCACGCGCTTCTGTCCCGCCCCAACTCCCTCCCAGAATTACACCTCTTTGAATATGCAAATCGATATAAATAGCCTTCTGTGAAAAGACAATGGGAAAAGCACGGAGAAAATATAAGAATTTCAGCTAATACCAAGTGGAGGCAAAGGAAAAAACGTACTATTTGTTGGTTTAAACAGTGGTATAATCAACAAAAGGAAGTTGATCGAGTGACAGAGTGTCGGAGAAACTCGAAAGGCTCAAGTTCACAAAGTCGCACAGTTGCCCGAAATAAAAAAGAAATCACATATCAAAGTCTCCGTGAAAAGGCGAGTCGTAGCCCACCGTCTGAGTGTCATATGAAAGCTTATTAGGGTACAGACAAAACAAATAGGCACCCAGTGGGGAAAAAAGCACGAAATGTCAACTTTAATCTCGAAATTTCCACTTTAATCACGTAGTTTATTTTGCCATTAAAGTAGAACATCATAAACTTCCATCTTAAAATCGTTTAATTTACTAGTTTCTCAAATCCATTGTAACTAAAGTGGCATGTTAAATGGTTTGTTCTGTATTTGATCTTCTATGTGCTCTATGTGTGTGAATCACTACCTGCTTTTTAAACGGGCTTTTTCTTTCTCCGACAGGACACATAATCCATTACATTCGTGAAATTACAGCTCTCTGAATAATTAAAATACGAGATGTATACGTGATATCTTTTTTCATGATGATAGGAATGAAAGCATGTTATTAAACATGGGAACACGGTGGCGTAGTGCTTGTTCATGTCTCACGCAAGAGGCTTGCTGCGCCATGCGTGACCTTCAATGAAATAATTTATCACAGCAGTACTGTCTCTTTCAAACGTACTAACCTCCAATTCCTGTCCTTACTTTTCTTTCTCCAAAAACCCAATCACCACACAATCAGCTATGTAATAGACTTGAAGCCATCTGTAAGCTTAAAACGCTGATTCTTCAAAACTTTTAAGGAACATTGAAATATCTTCGTAGTACGTGTTTAATTATTATATCCGTCTGTCTTTCCAGTGTCGCGTCAGCACCAGCAAGAATACAATGCAATGCAGGAACAATTACTGAACTAGGTAGCGCTGTGGCACCGTGTCCTCACGTTTTTAATTATTAACAATACAGATTATTTAAATGAAGTTAAAGTTTTATCTGTATAATATAATCAATATATTTTGCTGCATTTCATCTTAAAAATGAATACCATCATCATATGTAAATACGCGCTTTATAAAGTGGCACGGTTGTGCAATATTATAACTATCTCAAGTTACAGTGAGGTGATTGTATTTATAAGTACAAACAGTTCTACAAGGAGCACTTGATGGACTGATTTAGTGCGTTTATAGTTCTTGGGATGAAACTGTTTCTAAACCGTGAAGTCCGTACAGGGAAGTCTCTAAAGCGTTTTGCTGTGGCTCAGGCAGCGTCTGCTTCATGCTGTGTACCGATAATTCTCTTTCCGATCAGCTGCTGCTGTGATTTCCCACTCAGATACAGTGATATAAAGTACTCCGAGTGGTGCAGTGACAGTAATATGGAAAAAGATGATCTGCTGTTACAACCCTTAACGGGAGCAGCTGAAAGAAGAAGAAGGAGTGCAGTGAGAGTTACAACACTAAAGCAGTTATGGTATTTGGAATACTATGGCTATTCCCTGGACCATTATATTGCCACAGGTTAATTACAATCAGATGCATTACACTAATAAACAATATTCAGTTAATTTCAGTGTATTTATAAAGCCGCGCCAGGAATGTGGATCTAAGAAAGAAAGGGTGATCACACAGGAACAGTAGCACTGCTTTGACGCTGGGTGCCGCCAGTCTGCAAAACCGGGCGGATAAATTGCGTACGCCAAGGCATGAGTTACTGTGGAAATGTGCATGGCTTTACGCCAAGTTTAGGTTTTATACATCGCGATTTGAGCGTGGAAGTGTTCGTACGCAACATTTCTGTGCGTACGCACCGTTGATACATGAGGCCCCTGGCCTGTATCTGTGTGATTTTATGCATTGTTCTCCTGCCAGAAGATTAACTGATTAGATAAATTGCATTGATAAGCAGGTGTTCAGGTGTTCCTAATAATTTGCAATTTAAATGTATACTTGAATGCTAAAACAATACAAAATCCACCATTTAATTTTCAGATCTTTCGTGAATTGATTTAGTTTTTGAATTCAACAGAGGAATAAATTAGGTGTAAAGGAGACTTTATGTCCAATGTACATTTATAATCTGTTAACAAATTTATAGTTTAAGTTTAATCATCACTGTATCTAAGGCAGTAGCTATATCATGCAATTTCAGTGGAGTTGTCAGCAGAGGGCAGAATAGTTCAAGTTGGAAATAATTAAAAAAAAAATTCTATCTTTGATAGCTGTTGAAGATATAAAATGATGTTATGTTGTCATACCATGTATTCATTTTTTCTGTTTTACAAAGATGGTTATGGAACTGTAATCTTTGTTGAATATGTGTACCAGGGGTAAGTGGAAACAGTATTCCGTCATTTTATTATTTTGATGCTCTGAATTAAATCATATACTGTATTTGTTGACTCTGATAGTACGTTTGATTATTTTTTGTTTTTTTCACATGTGCCTTTACATTTTAGAGTATAAACTGATATATCTGATAATTCATTCTGCTTATTTGAGCTTTCATTTATTGATCATTATGACATCTACACAGTGGCAGGGATTACACCTACATGAGTTTCTTCATTTTTTGGACAATACATAGACTAGTTCCACATAGTAGAGGGAAAAAAGATACATAGACTTGCAAATTAAAATAATAGTTTCAAAAATTGAAATACACATAACAGGTAAGAAAGTATACACATGGTGTAACATTCAGGTACATATGGTGACTATGAAAGGACTGTTTTTAATTTTTGTTTATTAATCAGCGTCAGTTTACAACAATATTTTTGTAATAAATTATATTAAAAAATAACCACAGTATAACATTATGTAATACATGTATCATTAGAGTACATAAAATGCAAGTTTTTAATAGCATTTTTCAAATAGGCTTATGGTAGCTATTTAAGGTTATTTAAACAGTGGATTCTAACTCAAGTGACATAAAAAATTGCATCAGTTTATAAAGCTGTTGTTAGTAACTGGTTGTGAAGTGTCTATGGCTAATTGTCATTCATATTTCTTAAATATAAATGTTTTGAAAGAATTATCTCATAGGTAGTTAAAGTCTATATTGAAGTCTGCAGAAAAATTACAGTGTCAGAGAAATACTGAATCATTAATCTGCTAATAATGCAGTCGTGACATTGTTTTCAGTGTAACACGTGTCCATGTTCATTTACTCTGTGCATAGTGGATTATGGAGCTCCTTTTCCACTCTTTCTGTATAAATGAAGTTACTTGCTTTCTTTTATTTTCATGGTCACAATCATCACATAACTTATTTAAGTAAGATTATAAATGGTGTTAAGAGGTGAGGTAAAATGACAGAGGCATTTCACTGTTTTTTACAGTTGAGAGGCAATCAGACGAGTAAAACAAGGAACATATACAAGTGAAGTGATATCTCTAAAGGTAAACATGAAACAGTAAAACTAGTTGAAGTAATTGGAAAAAAAATGAATCTGCACTGAATGAATCTATTTTAAGATAGATGAGTTTGAAAATTCATTTCAATTGTATACAGTTTCAGAAATTCTGTAGAGTGCACTCTATTTCAGATATTTCAAAGAAATTTTTTCAGAGGAATAACTTTGCCAGCTTTCAACAAAATCTTTCTAGTTTGGACCACGTTGTTTTATGCGAATAACAGATATGTCAAAGACAGTACCTGCTTTTTGTGTTATATGCAAACAAACCTAAAAAGACTGACCATTTGTATGTAGTTTAATGTTTTGTTTGAGGATTGTTTGAATTCTTTCAAACCTGAAAGTTGTCAATGTTTTCAGGTGCATAGCTATTGCACAGGAATATCTTTTTCTTCTTCTTTAGGCTGCTCCTGTTAGGGGTTGCCACAGCGGATCATCTTCTTCCATATCTTTCTCCCCTCTGCATCTTGCTCTGTTACACCCATCACCTGCATGTCCTCTCTCATCACATCCATAAACCTTCGCTTAGGCCTTCCTCTTTTCCTCTTCCCTGGCAGCTCTATCCTTAGCATCCTTCTCCCAATATACCCAGCATCTCTCCTCTGCACATGTCCAAACCAACGCAATCTGGCCTCTCTGACTTTGTCTCCCAACCATCCAACTTGAGCTGACCTTCTAATGTACTCATTTCTAATCCTATCCATCCTCGTCACACCCAGTGTAAATCTTTAACTCTCCTACCTCCAGCTCTGTCTCCTGCTTTCTGGTCAGTGCCACTGTCTCCAACCCATATAACATAGCTGGTCTCACTACCATCCTGTAGACCTTCCCTTTCACTCTTGCTGATACCCGCCTGTCGCAAATTACTCCTGACACTCTTCTCCACCCATTCCACCCTGCCTGCACTCTCTTTTTCACCTCTCTTCCACAATCCTCATTACTCTGTACTGTTGATCCCAAGTATTTAAACTCATCCACCTTCGCCAACTCTACTCCCTGCATCCTCACCATTCCACAGACCTCCCTCTCATTTACACACGTGTATTCTGTCTTGTTCCTACTGGCCTTCATTCCTCTCCTCTCTAGAGCATATCTCCACCTCTCCAGGGTCTCGTCAACCTGCTCCCTACTATCGCTACAGATCACAATGTCATCAGCAAACATCATAGTCCATGGGGACTCCTGTCTAATCTCGTCTGTCAACCTGTCCATCACCATTGCAAATAATAAAGGGCTCAGAGCCGATCTCCGATGTAATCCCACCTCCAACTTGAATGAATCCGTCACTCCTACCGCAGACCTCACCACTGTCATACTTCCCTTGTACATATCCTGTACAACTCTTATGTACTTTTCTGCCCCTCCTGACTTCCTCATACAATACCACAGCTCCTCTCGAGGCACCCTGTCATATGCTTTCTCCAGGTCCACAAAGACGCAATGCAACTCCTTCTGGCCTTCTCTAAACTTCTCCATCAACATCCTCAGAGCAAACATTGCATCTGTGGTGCTCTTTCTTGGCATGAAACCATACTGCTGCTCACTGTTCATCACCTCACTTCTTAACCTAGCTTCCACTACTCTTTCCCATAACTTCATGCTGTGGCTCATCAATTTTATTCCCCTGTAGTTACTGTAGTCCTGCATATCCCCCTTTATTCTTAAGTATCGGCACCAGTACACTTCTTCTCCACTCCTCAGGCATCCTCTCACTTTCCAAGATTCCATTAAACAATCTGGTTAAAAACTCCACTGCTATCTCTCCTGAACACCTCCATGCTTCCATAGGTATGTCATCTGGACCAACGGCCTTTCCATTTTTCATCCTCTTCAAAACTGTCCTTAACTTCCTCCTTGCTAATCCATTGCACTTCTTGATTGACTATCTCCACATCATCCAACCTCTTCTCTCTCTCGTTTTCTTCATTCATCAACCTCTCAAAGTACTTTTTCCATCTGCTCAACACACTGTCCTCGCTTGTGAGTACATTTCCATCTTTATCCTTTATCACCCTAACCTGCTGCACATCTTTCCCAGCTCGGTCCCTCTGTCTAGCCAGTCGGTACAGGTCCTTTTCTCCCTCCTTAGTGTCCAACCTCTCATACAACTCATCATATACCTTTTCTTTAGCCTTCGCCACCTCTCTCTTCACCTTGCACCTTATCTCCTTGTACTCTTGTCTACTTTCTGCATGTCTCTGACTATCCCACTTCTTCTTTGCCATCCTCTTCCTCTGTATACTCTCCTGTATTTCCTCATTCCACCACCAGGTTTCATTTTCTTCCTTCGTCTTTCCAGAAGTCACGTCAAGCACCCTTCTTGCTGTCACCCTTACTACATCTGCTGTAGTTTCCCAGCTGTCTGGTAACTCTTCACTGCCACCCAGTGCCTGTCTCACCTCCTCCCTAAACTCAATCTTGCAGTCTTCCTTTCTCAACTTCCACCGTTTGATCCTTGGCTCTGCCCTCACTGTCTTCCTCTTCTTGATCTCCAACGTCATCCTGCAGGCCACCATCCTATGCTGCTTAACTACACTTTCCCCTGCCACCACTTTGCAGTCTTCAATCTCCTTCAGATCAACCCTTCTGCATAGGATGTAATCTATCTGTGTGCATCTTCCTCCACTCTTGTACGTAACCCTATGTTCCTCCCTCTTCTTAAAATGCATATTCACCACAGCCATGTCCATCCTTTTGGCAAAATCCACTATCCCCTGACCTCCTTCATTCCTCTCCTTGACACTATACCTACCCATCACCTCCACTTCTCCACTGCTCCCTTCACCAACCTGCCCATTGAAATCCACTTCAATCACCACTTTCTGTCCCTTGGGTACACTGTTCATCACTTCATCCAACTCACTCTAAAAATCTCCTTTCTCAACCATTGCACACCCAACATGCGGTGCATATGCATTAACAACATTCACATTAAACCTCCAATTTCCAGCTTCATAATCATTACTCTGCCTGACACTGTTTTTTTTTTTGACACCAAGGATTTTTTATAATTACAAAGAAAGACATTAAAAGCATCTGTGGAAAAATGATACCCTAAAAATAAAGCAGAGAGAATGCAGAAATTGTCAAATTACATGCCAATGGTAATTTTCTTGATGTCTTGTCATCTTTTTAAAACAGTTGAATTTTTTTCCAGAGTTAAACCTTTGTCTTCATTAAAACATCTATGCATTAAAGGGTGTCTAATTTCACCTTGGCTTATTGTCATGTTTACTAGCACATCTTTGGAGTCTGTTGTTGTGTTATGACTGCATATTCATTCAGGAGATCTTTTAATTACAGTACTGCTTCTAACATATCGTCTGATGTTTTTATTCCTTGAAAGTCCATAATTAGTGGATAAGGCTTTTCTTTAACTGATTTACTTAAAAGTGGTCTTCCTTTTCTACATTGAAATATTTTGAATTTTAAATAATTTTATATCTTACTTACCTTAAAAAGTTCTCAAGTGTACCTGTTTCATTTTCAAAAATTTTGTATTTAAACTTCATAAAATATATGACAATGGCTGCCTTCTTATATCTGGTTTAAGTAAAGCTTTACTTCGAAGCCAGATACTAATAAGTAAGGAAACTTACAGTTAACCGATGAAATTATAACATCTCCGTCTGCTCTTTGCGAGTTTCCTATTACGTGTTAAATTATTTAGATATTATTAAGACTATACCATTTAATCCCACCAGAAGAGACTGAGTATTACTCTGTGTGTAAGAATTGTTGACAAAAGCAACTATGCTATTTAAACCATCTTTCACCTTCAAACCTGACATTTAGAGTATGTAAGCCTCCTACAGACTTAATATTTACTAAATCGACGAACGCACTCCCCCCAGTGTCTTTTTCTTTGTCTTTTTCTGAAACACTGCTTGCTTTACAAGGACTGTACTTTAATAGTTAATTTTCTGCCTTCTGCATTCAGTTTATAACACCTTTTGATAAATGTCACATTGTTCCTGAATGAACTATGCATCTTAAAACCTAATAGCCAAATTCTGTAACCGTGGCACAAATAACTTTTGAATGAATCTGCCAATCAAAATTATTTGGTACCTGCATTGCATATGGTCCAGTGCACAGCAATTTCTCTTTTACTGAATGCAGTCTCTAATCCAAAACCATTTTTTTATTCTGTATTAGGGTCAGTTTCTATTTATCTATTGTATCCACAGGGGTTATTTTTGAGGGGGCAGACAATGGACTAAAGTAAGTCACATATAGCTTCTCCAAGTAATTATTAAGACCACACTGGAAGAGTGTAGATAGAACTTTATTTGTCCCCAAGGGAGAATTTAAATACTGTAAATAAATCAATAGGTATTGTGTGTGTGTATGTATTGTCTGAACATGTACTACTGTGACAAAAAATGAAGGAAACTTAAAAGAAAGAAAACTTCTGACTTGGCTATCATAGTCACAATGAGGCATTATACAGGCATATTGCTGTTGGTATAAAGGAGCTCTAGTAACACTTCTTGACACACTTCTACTGAGTAATTTGTTCTCTTAAATAATCATTAAGTTGAGCAGCAACAACCTTTTCTAAGATCTTAGCCATAAATGGAAGATTGGAGATTGGGCGATAAAATTTTAGCTGTAACGGATCTAAGGCAGGTTTTTTTAAGACAGGGTTTACAGCAGCAGTTTTTAAATCACTTGGAACAACACAGGTGCGGAAACTACTGTTGATAAAGTGAGAAATGGGAGCGGAAAGTTTATCAGTACAAGCCTTAGTAAAGTAGGAACAGGGCCTAAGTGGCAAGTGGATTGATTTAATTTAGATATTACTTTAGCAATATAAGTTGATGTAGTGGGGTTAAATTTAGACAAATAATCTGTAGATTTAGAAGTAGAAATAGTCGACAGAGATTAGGAATGGTTGGTAGAGAAACCTTGATACATGGTCGTAATTTTTGACTATATAAAGATGGGGTTTCATATGAGATTTCTAGTTCCATTTCATGGTTCAAACACCTGCAGTTAGGTACATTAAATTAATCATGTGTGAGGATGTGCACAAGTCTACTGTGAGACAGAATGATGTGCTATCCAGGACTGATTAATGGTTTTTACCCGAGGTTGCTTCAGAACCACATGCATTATTTATTTATTTATTTTTACATTTTGTAATGTTCATTTATTCTGCCAACTAGGAACCTTTTTTTATGACTAATATATTGCTGGTGCTCAAGCATGCATTTGGTGTTATTTTTCACTAGCAAAATGTTCCTCTCCTTCTGAGTCTACACAGTAATATTTTGATGCAGGTTTGCCCATATAAATAGTTAATTCACATAAACGTGTTTAGAAATGTCTGTGGGCAAGGGGAATCTGCAATTTTCTTTCTGGATTAAATAGTTTTATAAGCAGATTCAGAGCCTAATCAATAATGATCCAATGGACTATAAAGTCATGGTGTGAAATTTGTGTCAAAATTGTCATGCACCTGATTCATTCAGTTTGAGCAGGGATTATTCATGAATAATTTGCTTTCACCCCCAGATACACAGTCTCAATTAACTGTCCAGCCTTTGACTGGGCCACACCCAAACATTACCTTTTTTGAGGGGACCATAGTAGGAGTCAGAAAATTCTGTAGTTTTTTTCCAGAATTTTCTGCTTCAATTTTGTATTTACAGTTTTTTTCACTTCCTGATATAGAAAAGCATCTGTGTACGTGATGCTGCTACTTTTGTGCATCGTAGTACAGGGTTGGCATTCTTGCAAGATGTCTAGTGCAACAAAAGATCTGCCAAACCCAATTTTCATTCCAAAATGTTAATTTCAGGCTCTCTCATATATCCTGGCAAAACTGTTTCCAAAGTTTAATTTGTAACTTGCTTTAGTTCTGTTTGGTAGAAATTAACATTGCCTTATTCCCTATGGGCAGTTATTAATTATAATTGTACAGCATCACACAGTATTACAGTATACTTCAGTTGTCAGCCATATACTGTATGAATTACCCTTTAAAGTACTAATAGCATATGCCAGTTTCTATAATGTTAGGTTATTGAATGTTCAGTAAATAGATGTGATAAAGAAACTTTGACATGTTTTTAATGACACTTCAAGAAAATTGGTCCCCTGACTAGAACTGCCACTATTCAAGTCTTTAGATCAGTACATACTCAAAAGTTTCCTTAATAGACACAAGCCAAGCAAAATGACACCTTTTATTGGCTAACTAGAAAGATTACAATATGCAAGCTTTCGAGGCAACTCAGGCCCCTTCTTCAGGCAATAGACACAAAAACACATCTCAGCTATTGCACAAAATGTACTCTGTAAATTCTTTTTATTGTTCTTTATATGCTGACTTCACCAGCAAAATAATAATTCATGTGAAAGAAAAGTAGTACCTAAAAACTTATTGGCTCAGAGTATCTTATTCCTCATAGTTTCTTTTATAGTACTTCTTAAAATAATCTGTATATCATCCAAACAATGTAAATGAAAATGCAGTGATTACGTGTGCTCAATAGAGTGCTGCACCACAGGCATCATTTTATGTAGTTCAGAGTATAGAATTTTAAAGAATGTGCTTATTGCTGTGTACAAAAAGAAACTTATTCTCCACACTCAATGGGTTATTTTGCAAGTTAATTGTTTTCTTGCTACTGATAGCATTGCAGGCTTGAGCAATTTGTCATATATACAGGTGCTGGTCATAAAATTAGAATATCATGACAAAGTTGATTTATTTCAGTAATTCCATTCAAAAAGTGAAACTTGTATATTAGATTCATTCATTACACACAGACTGATGTATTTCAAATGTTTATTTCTTTTAATTTTGATGATTATAACTGACAACTAATGAAAGTCCCAAATTCAGTATCTCGGAAAATTAGAATATCAATTAAGACCAATGCAAAAAAAGGATTTTTAGAAATGTTGGCCAACTGAAAGGTATGAACATGAAAAGTATGAGCATGTACAGCACTCAATATTTAGTTGGGGCTCCTTTGGCCTGGATTACTGCAGCAATGCGGCATGGCATGGAGTCGATCAGTCCGTGGCACTGCTCAGGTGTTATGAGAGCCCATGTTGCTCTGATAGTGGCCTTCAGCTCTTCTGAATTGTTGGGTCTGGCGTATTGCATCTTCCTCTTCACAATACCCCATAGATTTTCTATGGGGTTAAGGTCAGGCGAGTTTGCTGGCCAATCAAGAACAGGGATACCATGGTCCTTAAACCAGGTACTGGTAGCTTTGGCACTGTGTGCAGGTGCCAGGTCCTGTTGGAAAATGAAATCTGCATCTCCATAATGTTCGTCAGCAGCAGGAAGCATGAAGTGCTCTAAAACTTCCTGGTAGACGGCTGCGTTGACCTTGGACCTCAGAAAACACAATGGACCAACACCAGCAGATGACATGGCACCCCAAACCATCACTGACTGTGGAAACTTTACACTGGACCTCAAGCAACATGGATTCTGTGCCTCTCCTCTCTTCCTCCAGACTCTGGGACCTTGATTTCCAAAGGAAATGCAAAATTTACTTGTGTTAAATTTTTATTAAGAAGAAAAGAAAACCTTTTTAAATTAAGTCTTAAAAAGAGCTGTAAAGATATTGACAATAAGCTACGCAAACCCACCAAGACATGCAATCGTTTAAATCAAAGCGCGAGTCGAAAAACACCATCCCATAATATTAGTTAACGATTAACACATTTCTATATGTATTGTAAGCATACAATACAACTGATAATATGTTGCGCTTATTTATCTGGTGTACTGACATTTTTGCGCGTTTAACGGCTGAAATCTAACGCGGTTTGTGCCCTTCAGAATGAAAAGAGTTTGCATTTACCTTTTTAATAAAAGGCGAGCTTTTAAGCCTGAGAAATCACCCCGTAAATGCACACGTTTAATTGCAC